>NC_133520.1:7397500-7610000 GCF_049354715.1 Callithrix jacchus
TTGGAGGCAGCAAGAGAGGTTCAGATTATCCTTGCAGGTTCCAGTGAGTCTTTGCTTTCCCGTACTTTCTGTCTGTCTTTCCTTCCCAGTTCCCTGCCCTGCTGACTTCAGGCCCAGTACCAGCTACAGAAACAACAGCATCTGTATATAAGCCATTTAACCAGCTATAAAAATGGCATAGGTTCAAGTCCTGATAATAAGCTCATTTTATATCCTATCTAGTGGACCTCCTTCTCTAACTGAATGCTAACTGATCCAGAGGGGGAGGTTCACCCTAGGATTTTGTGATATCAGGAATGAGGAAGCAATCTAGTGGCTCATTACTCAAGGAATGGGTAAGCAGAATGTGATGGAAGCCCACCCAGAAATACTATGCAGAACTTAGACATGGCACATGGAATATATGGCATCATGAATAGATTTGAAAGCAATGCTTTATGTAAAACAAAAGAAACTATGAAATTTATAGTGCAATAATTTTCATGAAAATGTAAAAGTTCATCCATATATATAGAAAACAACACTATTTCAAGATACATACAATTTGAGGGACACGTAGCAAATCCCTTAGAGAGCGCCAGCAGGCAATGAAGAATAAATACATGCAAGAAATAACTGAATACATGTAGACACACCTATATAGACCAAAGCACGGGATCCCTTGCTGAGGGCAATGATGAAAATGTGCCAGGAATGAAGAATTAAGAATAATGTGTTTCTACCCCTAAAGTCAGAAAATGCAACTGTCATCTGAGGGTTTCCTTGCTCCCTATTTTTGTTGACCTTTCCCCATCACGTTCCCTGACTCCAGGCATGAACCAGGCTTCTGAGCTCACCTGCCATTGCTGTCCCTTTAAGGAAAGGTTTTGTTTAGCTGCCTCAGTCTAATGTGCTCTTTACACGTTGGGCAAGGTCATTCCTGCTGGGTTTCCTCCCTCCCACCAGCTTGAAAGCAGATTGTCTTTGGACTAGTTGAAGGTATGAATACCTTTCCTGCTACTAAAAGCTGGACCATGGAAGACAAAAGAGGGAGGCATGAGTTGGACCTGGAGGTCGGGAAGGCATGCAGTGAATTCAGCCCCTGGGGCCTGCCTTGGACTTTTTGATTCCATAAAGTCTTGGTACATGCTATTCTTCTGTCTAGAATACTCTTCCCTCCCCTTCTCACCTAGTTATCTCCTACTGAGCCTGTTTCTGAGGTCACTTGTCACTTTGTAGTGAAAGAGATTCTTCCTTCATTTCCTCACTGTGCTTAATATCTTTATTCTATGTTTTTCATAAACACATATAAACCGTCTTCAGGGAACTTATTCAGTTTTAACATTACAGTCTCTTTCTGTGTTTGTTTGAAATGTACCCTGCTAGACAATAAGCTCAACGTGTACACGTATGTTTCTCCCCATGGCATTGCAAGCTTAACCAAGTGTGCTGAGTGTACCCAGTGCTCACTTAAAGTGTATTGAGGAATGAATGAATCTATTTGTTGCTGGTTGGTTGGCTGCTTGATTAGTTTAAGGTTCTGGCATGACAGAGGATTAGGAAACTGGATTCAATAAAAGCCATCATTGGGCATTCCCAAGTCTAGTTTTAGGGCCATGTATATTCATGAATTAAATCTGTATATTCTAGTTTGAGACTTTATGAAATTGCTGACAATTGTGAAAGCTGTTCTCTATCTGTCTTTATGCTTTCTGTTCTCTTCCTCCACTTTCCTCCCTTTGCTCTTTCTACACAAGACCATGAAGACCTTATATTTGTTTTGTTAATCACCATTCACATTAAAGAGACTAAATTATAATCAACTGAATAAGTCTCTATCAAGGAGATGGTTCACATTTTTGTAATAATTCTTTCTAGACACATAATTTGATGATTGCATATTATTTCTTTAATGCTCCTGCTTAGAAAATTATAAATTAAATCCCTCCTTATAAAAAAAAGATTGCTGTTTCACTAAGCCTGCTGTTAAACTGAGATTAATGTTCCATATCTAGAGTATAAATTACCTAATAGTTCCTCCCACCACACAGCTCAGGAATTTAGAAACCCTGTATCAGGATTTCCTCCATAAATGTGTGCCATGAATCTCTGCCTCCTTAAGGCACATACCAAAATGGCATGTTAGAATAGTCTAGTGCAACACATTCCATCCCAAATGTCTCAGTTTTGATAAAACTCAAAGGTATCACACACCAGCACCTTTTCCTCCCCACTTTTCTTTTATTCTCTCTCCCTCTCCCTCCCTGGTTACTTATTGAGCACATGTGGAAAACATATTTACTTTTAATTCACCTACCTTTTCTTTTAAAAATAGTAAGCTATTCACATTTTTGAAAAGTATTTGAATCTATCATTTCTGCGTAAAACATATTATAATTTTTTTTTAAAAAAAGGAGACACTCTTTTCATTCTTGGTTTTAAGAAATGCAGAAGGACTTCCTGGACTAGATTTCAGATCCCAAATCCAAGGCTTTCAAGAACTTAGGCTTGGGATTCTATAATCAGCTGTGAAAAACAAATCAAAATGACTTTTCATAAAATATCAAAAAATTCTTCCTATCATAATAGGTATTGCCATGTGGTGAACCATGTACATTTTTACTAAGATTATCTGTCATTCGGCATAATGAAAACGTTTCTGGTGATGCAAATAATTGTATTTTAATTTATCTTGTAAAATGCAAGGAGTATGACAATGCTTTATAAAAGTAGAGGCAACAACACAAAAAAAAAGTAAGAAAAAATACAAAAGGGGAGGCATAAAGTGAGTCTATAAAATGTTAAGCAGGCAGCTTAGAAAATTAGGGGCTCCTCTTTTTAAAACACCATATTTTAATGATCGCCATTCTAACTGGCGTGAGATGGTATCTCAATGTCGCACATATACATCATGGAATATTATGCAGCAGTCAGAAATGATGAGTTCGTGTCATTTATAGGGACATGGATGAATCTGGAGAACATCATTCTCAGCAAACTGACACAAGAACAGAAAATGAAACACCGCATATTCTCACTCATAGGCGGGTGATGAAAAATGAGAACACATGGACACAGAAAGGGGAGTACTAAACACTGGGGTCTATTGGGGGGAAAAGGGGAGGGCCAGTGGGAGGGGGAGGTGGGGAGGGATAGCCTGGGGAGAAATGCCAAATGTGGGTGAAGGGGAGAAAGCAAACAAAGCACACTGCCCTGTGTGTACCTACGCAACTGTCTTGCATGCTCTGCACATGTACCCCAAAACCTAAAATGCAATAAAAAAAAAGAAAGAAACACCATAGACAACTGTTCTATTGACTGCTGTGTAACAAAGCACCCCAAAACTTTATGGCTTGAAGCAACAACAGCAACCTAACTATCTGCTCCACAGCATTAGGAAACTCTGAAAGACTCACTTTTGAGACACATCCCATACGCCACGTTCCTAAAATGGAACACTGAATACAGTGAAAGGGTAATAAGGTTTCCCTCTAATGAGGCTGTTACTCCTGTCCCAGCTCACAGACATGGACAGCAAGGTGAAAAGGGGATGTTAACTCAAAGACGCCACAGAGTCATGCCCACTGCAAGCTACATTCTAAGCAGTTGCAGCTCTTGTACTCCTAGGTAAAGTTGTATGTGGCCGAGTTATGTGGTTTGGCAGAGGCTCGGCGCCATGGTTCTCCCTTGGGAATCTCTCATGGGTTGTTTGAATCAATATCAGCTGGGGCTGCACCCTGAAGGCTCATTGGGCAGGACATTCAAAATGGTTCCCTCAGATGGCTGACAGTCAATACTGATGGTGAAGTGGAAGCTGAGCTAAAAAGGTCTTTATTTCCCTCACATGGGCCTTCCACTGGATTCCTGGGCTTGCCCACAGGAAGAAGGCATTTAAATGAGGGCGTTTCTATACTAAGCCAGCACAGCAAGAGGTACAGGTGGAAGCTGCAAGACTTCTTTTAGGCCCTGTCTTCAGAAGTTCTAGAACAGCATTTGCACTGCATTCTAGAGTCACGCGGAACAGCTGTGATTGAGGGGGAGAGGAGTTAGACTCCACCTGTTGATAGAGAGTGGCACAGCCATATTGCAGAAGAATATCTGGGGAGAGAGATGCTTTAGCTCTTTGAAAAATGCAATCTGCTCCACCAATTCTGCTCATCTTAAATCTAAAATTAGATTTAACTCTCCCAATAACGACAGACTGATCAGAGGCACTTTCATCACTGAATGAGACTTGAACTCTTTCCCAGTAATTATGCAGGCTCATCAGAGGCAAGCGGTTTGATGACTACATTTCCCTGAAGAAGATATGGAAAGGTAATGTTTTGTTTGATTTGAGTCAGTGTTTTGCTCTGTCACTGTGTCTCCCAAGGTGGAGTGCAGTGGTGTGATCTCTGCTCACTGCAACCTCCACTTTCCAGGCTCAGGCAGTCCTCCCAACTCAGCCTCCCAAGTAGCTGGGACTATAGGTATACATCACCATACTTGGCTAATTTTTGTGTTTTTTGTAGAGACAGGGTTTTACCATTTGCCCAGGCTGCTCTCTAACTCCTGAGCTCAAGTGGCCCACCCACCTCGGCCTCCCAAAGTGTTTTACAGGCATGAGCCACGATGGCCTAGCTGGAAAGGTAATGTTATGCGCTGCATTGTGTCTGTGAAAATTCGCATGTTGAAAACCTAACCTACCTCAGAATGTGACTTTATTTAGATATATGGTCTTGACAAGGATACTTAAGTTAAAATTAGGCCATAAATTAAGTTCTAAACCAATATGACTGGTGTCTTTACAAAAAAGGAAAATTTGGACCCAGAAATAGATATGCACATGGGGGAATGATATGTGAACATGAATGGCATGTGGACATGAGATTTGGGTTATGTGTCTACAAGCCAAGAATCCCAAAATATTCTAGCAAATTACCAGAAGCTAAAAGAGAGGCATGAAACAGATTCTGTCTCCTAGCCCTCAGAAGGAACAAGCTCATCAACACCTGGATCTCACACTTCTGGCCTCTAGAACTGTGAGAAATAAATGTCTGTTGTTTAAGCCACCCGGTCTGCAGTACTTTTTATTGGAAATTCTAGCAAACTAACACAGATAACAACAGTAGATGAACAGATGTGACCTTTCGCCAGGAAGTACACACATCCATACTGATATTGACCTACTTCTCTGTAGCCACGAATCTCAGGCAAACACAAAATGAAACAATATTTAAAGGAGTTTTTGCTTGAGCCCAATAAAGGATCTGCAATCTTTCCAGCTACACTTGCCCACTAATCCTCAAGTGCATGGTTCATTTCTCTCTCTCCCTCTCTCTCTCTCTCTCTCTCTCTCTCTCTGTTTCTCCCCCATCCCTTCACCTCTCTTCCTGTTTCTCTCCTTTCTCCCCCTGATCTGATCTTAGGAGCAACTCCTTTTCTTTTCTAGCTGATAGCCTTACATAAGGCATTTAGTTTTCTTCATTGAGTTTCACAAGATGACCATGAGCCATGTTGGGTAACCCACAGAAACTGAATCAAATAATTAATCCTGAATTGGGAGTGCCAAGGTTTGAGGCATCAGTCTTAAACTCTGGCAAAGACCAGAGCCTCCCAAGAATGTACCTTTAGTACCTGGCAGTTTCCTGAGGGTGAGTATTTTGGATCTGGCATTAAAGTTGAGATTCCTCCCAGATGTTAAGAGGGCAGCATTCTCCCAGGACCTAGGATCATTTCAGCTGGAGATTATTAAAAGTTGTCAGGCTGTGTGTTGACAGGACTTTGCAGGTGTGTTGATTAGCACCTGCAGGCCATTGTTAGACACCCAACGGGAAGACCGCAGCAGGATGCCTTCCAAACCCTCCTCCCTGAAGCATGGGAGAAAGAAATCCTTCTTTTGCCCAGATTAAAGAGTCAGAGATAATTTTGCATAGTTTGTACTATTATTTTATTTCTTGTGAAAATACTTGGCACCATTGTGATTTCTGTGCTAAAAGTCCTCTTCTGTCCTAAGCATGGTACTTCTTTCTCCCCTGCCAATGTTCTCCTCCATTGTAAAAAAAAATAGATGATTAATAAAACATTGTTGGTATAGAGCAGTTGCCCTTGAGCTTGAGTGTACAGCAGGATCACCAGGAGAGCGCGATAAAGCAGATCTCCTGACCTGACCCCAGGTGGCTTTGGGGAAGGGCCTGAAAATGTTTAATTCCTAACACATTTCCCGGTGATGCTTATACTGGTTGGTTTGAAACATTACTTTAAGAACCACTGGTGTAAGGTTTAAACCCAGGAATTGCAGATCAGACTACCCTTTTACACACAGTCACCTGCTTCCCACATACACATACACCTGCAGTGGTACACATTTACTGCGGCTCCCTTTTTCTATGCCCCAATCCCTCTTAGTTTCTTTTAATTTTCACTTTAAATTCAAGGAAAATGAAACAGAGAGAGGGACTTATTTAACCCTCAAAACCCACACCTAATCCAAAAAGGTCAGACACCAGATTGCTTCATATCCTATGGGTGAATATTGCTCCCTCCCTAAAGAGTCCCAGTCCAGACTAAAAAATAAATATATCCCTTACACATATTTATTCCAAGCACCCATTCCATGGATGTCTGACAGAAAAGAAGTTAGAAGAAGCAAAGGAGACTTGATTTCTCCTGGACTGACTTCCTTCAAGACCAGCTGAGTATCTCTTAAGCATTGGGCAGGGGACAGGTGACCCAACTTTTATGTCTGAGAGGAAGTCAGTAATGAACTGGTTGCATTTGCCCTTAAACCTCAGCTGTGGTGGAGCAAGCCTCCCGCATATCTGCAGCGCACACTGGTTGCTTCTAGGTCATCACTGTCTCCCTGACCATTGCTGTTTGGAATCATGCTCTTTATTGGTGCATTGGCCAAAGTCAGACATATAAGCAGCAGGCTCCAAACAGAGCTATAAATAAAACAGCAAATATATTTCAAAGGGACCTAATGCAGCTTCTGCTGGTATCCTGATAGAATAATGTGAGCTCCATATGGCCCTGGGACCTGTGCAGTCTTTCTTTCTGTGCCTTCCTAGCTGAAGGGCCTTGTGCACATTAAAATACAACAGGTGCACTGCTGAGGTTGTTTTTCTTCCTTAGCTCCTGAGGAAATCATAAACCAAATATATTACTAGAGGATGGTTTCTGGGGTGCCCTGTGAGCAAACGGAGAGGAAAAATGGATCAACAACCAGCCAAGAGGGACAGTAAATCAACAGGCTAAAGGAGGAGTTTGAATAGACTCTCACAGCCCTCCAGGGCGCAGCCAAGGACAAGTCCCCTGTCAGTCAGGTCCTGAGCACTAATGTCAAAGCCAGCTGGCGCGCTGGCCCTGAGGAAATGATTGAGCCGTCTGTCAGCTGCTTGCGAGCCACTAGAGGCCCATGTGATGCTGAGGGAGGGAAGGGTGGTGTTCTTCAGCCCTGGGCGGCACTTTCCCCAAAGCTCTTGGTCTCTGTTCATGCTGATCCCATTTGCTCAGTGCCTGCTATTCTCAGCTCCTCAAAAATCAGCTAGGAAAAGAAATGAATAATTGCTCCTGCAGCAGAGAATGTGACGGCTGCAAGATTGATTTGTTCAGGTCACACGTACTCCTTCCAAGCAGATGAAAACCATTTTCTTCCCAGATTACAGGGGAGCGCAGCACAGGGGGTTACTGTAATTAAGAAAGTTGGAAAGTTGACCAGAAAGAGGGTGCTCCTGACAATTAGGGGACTTTCCAGGAAACCCTGGCCCAAGATCATGGGTTTTAGACTTGGACACAAATCCCCCAAATGAGACAGGGTAAGGAGAGGCAGGTAACATTCAAGTCAACCTGACTATTTCTTAAAGACATAATTAGATGTGTGATCTGAAAATCAAAACATTCCAATACCTTAGTCTCCTATTTACATAGAATAAAAGCAATTACGATGACCATAATAATGATTCAATTATTAAATTGTAATGATAAATTGTAATAGTAATACAATTTACATTGCATTTTCTATTTGCCAGACACTATAAGGATTTTACCTGTACTCACTTTTTGAATTCTCATGTCTGCAAGAGGTAGGTATTATTCTTATTACTATTTTATAGATAAAAAACCTGAGGCACAGGGGCTAATTCTATCACTAATGTATCCACTCATTTATTTGAGAAATATGTATTGAGCTGCCACTGTGTGCCAGAAACTTGCAAAAAAACAGCTTCAGATCATCATTAAAAAGATACAGCTACCCTTCAACAAAGGGGTCCTTGGCATCCTGTTTTAGAGGGAACCCAAACTACCCTTCCAAAAAAGCACTTAAAATAATTCTAGCTGTTATTAACATCACTCACTCTTTTCCCAATTTTACTTACAGTTTTTATAATGATTTTACATTGGAAGTACTGCAACAACTTTACCATGTTGACAGTTTATTTAAAAGTGAAAGAACTGACAAAGTAAAAGGCGTTTGGACATATCCAGAACCCCAAAGTCATCGCTTCCTAATGCAGCCTACAGTATGCAAACATGTATGTACCACAGCACCCACATACACTGCTACCACACACATACATACACTTCACACACAGAAAACACACATAAGCACCATAGTGCATACATATGCAACACATAAATACACACATGGGCACACACATTAAATGCCACCACCACCACACACACAATACCATGTACAACACACACACACACACACACACACACACACTGTATATGATTCTTTAAGCCTGGTCCTAGAAGCATTAATGCAGCTTCTTAAGCTGTCTGTATTCTTTCAGTCACAGAAATTTCTGAGATCAGGAGATCACAATATTGGGATACCATGTAAACATCACTTTTCACAGTCTCAGTCTTTGGCTTATGTTCACTTGGAGAAGGTTTTTAATAAATTGGAGCAAATTTCTCATAAGTCTGCAGGAATTGAGCCCAACTGTCCAGATCCCTATTTTTCCATTGCGTGTGGGTGTTTAGGGGAACTTATTTACAAGTGGCTGTCAGCAGTAAGTTTAAAACTCAGAAAAGAAGGAAGTCCTGATTTATGAACCAAAGCACTGAGTCTCATTTCAGAAATGTAAATGGTAAAGGCATACCCATACCACACATACCACATACCACTCATGTACACACTCATACGAACACAATCTTATACCACTCCTACATACACCCAGATACACACACCCGACACACATCTGCCACATACATACATACCCATATACACATAAACACAAACACACATTCAGAAAACATACCTTAACATGAATGTTCAAAAAAATTCTAGAGTAGCAGTAGTTAATACTCAAAAGAAGATGAACTGTTCAACGACAGGAATGCTGAATTTAGTCTTAGTCTGTCTTTGTTATTAAAAGTGAGATTTGTAAAAAGACTGTCTTATAAGATTGTTTCATCTATGCCTGAATCCTCCTCTGTAAGAGCTAGCATAACATCCTGTGTGGTAAAACATGAAATGCTGATTATTTGTATTACCACTTATTATGTGCTAGAACCAACTAAATGGAACTCAGTTTATTCCTGTTTGTTTGGAGGTTTATGTCGTGTGAGAAGGGGTCGTGAACAATTATTTCCACTGACTTGCTATGATAACTACGTCATAGACAGCATAAACAAGATATATTGTGTTACCTGATTCCTTGACGTTTACAAAGACATTGACCATCTTAAAAATTGCGCTGCTAATCAGAATCAGAGAAGAAGCTCCAGGAATAAGAAGAGATGTGATTTGTACTCTTTTGCAGGTTTTAGTTACATTATAAGAATTTGAAACCCTAAATATCTTCTCTGACATTTTTTATGGTTTCTTATTTGCTGTAGATATTTTTGAACTTTTAGTTTATTATTTTTAACTTGATTATATTACTTGTTTTATAATCTATGCCTAAAAATCCCAAATATGATACCTGGGCTGACCTATTTCTGCTGTTGTCTGTTGTTTTGCTAGTAATCACTCATGTTACCTTGTTTCCTTGGGTGTCTAGTTATCTTTGAGTGCATGCTGATCAATGTCTTTGAAAAATAATCTGCTACCTAGAATGAGTAATTCAGTGCACCACAGAACATTCATATTTGCTTTCTGCCAGGCATCTAGTATACTGCTAGGCAGGAACTATCTCAAACCAAGTCTTGAGGTCTAGGCTCACCAAGATTATATATGTCCAGGCTATAAATCTGTACCAGTCTGTAGCTATCTCAGGGATAGGAATTTCTGTTTTAAAGTTTTCCCTCATTTCCTTCTTTTCTACTGCTCTGCTCAGCATGGAGGAAGTTTTTTTTAACACTCCTTAAAATTAAGGAGAAGAGAGTGAGTTGAGTCCTTGTTCAGCCCTATAGCTCTTTGAGTTCCCACTTAATTAGGGAGAATATGCCAGAAAGCTCTCCAACTTCAGCATGACTTGAGTCTTGACTTTTGCCCCCCTTACTCCACTGAGCTACTAACCCAAATCTAAGCATGTTGCATGGACTATTGCCTACGGGCAGAAGAAGCCTGTTTATTCCAATATTCTAGCCACCTGTCTGGATACTGACTTTCACCCATACATTTACCTTGAATTTCCTCATTATTTTTTGAGCAATTGAAAGTTAATTTTTAAATAAAATTTTTAACGAGCAATTTTTATTGCTTTTAACAGGAAAGTAGATCTGAATAACCCAGAACACGATCACTAGAAAGTTTCTAAACGGGCATTTTCAATCTGGAAGTTACATGGGACTCATTACTACTTAAATGAATCTAAACTGCATGTCTCCCATAATATTCTTAATCTTATCAAAGAGATTTTTGGTGTACTGCACACAAGTTCACATTAGTATTATATCTAAACCCTTAGTGATACTAATTATAAATGTTTTATGGACAGATTAGGAAAACCCAAAAAATACGTTTGGAAAAGCTCATGTATTGGCTACATTTTACACACTGTGTCTTTATGATGAATATTCAGGTCTATTGACAGAGACTGTCCACATCATTTTCCAGTAAGAGATTTTTGAAGGCACAATGTGGATACTTTGCAAAATGGCCTGTTTCAGAGCATCTTATCTCCTCAAGGCTTTTGCCAGATTTTTTCTTAAGTTCCATTTTTTCATATAACCACGTGATCCACTTTGATTGGGTTTGCTAGTAATGCACCGAAATGGCAGACACTATAATTTTACCTTACAAGGAAAAATCTATGGAGTTGGATGATGTCTTTAAAAGTGAGCCAATTTTGATTACTTGCTAACTTTCCCAGTTCTTATGTCAGAAACAATAGTCCTTGAATAAAGAAAATGTCAAAGAATAAAAACAAGCCAGCATATTTAAATTATAGAATCAGTTTTTAAAAATAAGATTGGACTGGACTGCAGTTTTATAACCGAATCACATTTTAATTCTATCTTGCATGGGGTCACTGCACACATGATTTGAGTTCTCCTTAGAGTTTCCCCATCTCTTCCTAGGAGGCTGAAGAATTTATGGAGACAAAATAGGCAAGGACATTTCTTACAGAATATGCAATGCAGTTCATCCAGAATGACATCTTAGAGGTTTTTTTGTCCTCCCTGGTCTCATATAAGTCATGCTGATGCGGTAAAATATTTGTAAAATGCATAACCAAAGTGTTGTGTTATTAAAAAAAAAAATTAAGTACTTCCAGCCAAAGTCCTAATGAGACCAGTTTCAGCTTCATATCCACCATGACTAATGAAAATGCTTCTCTTGAGAAAGTATGAGATTTGAATTTTATTAGTCCTGATGCTAAAATAATACCCTCATGTACATGTACTCATCCTTTCTTTAAGGTACCTCTGTGATTATTATTTGGTAGCCCAGGACTGAGCATTTGAAAATACAGTGTTTTTCATACAGTAAACCATTCAGTTCTTCAGTTCATCTCAGCTCTAGTTTCTAACTGTGGAAGTCACAAAAAGATAGATTCCATCAATATTTCATATTAAAGAACAAGGAACTGGATTTCTTTTGATTTACCTTCTACTGCAGAGCATTCCCAGAAAGCCATGCTTTTACAGAGCGCATTAGGATCATAAATGTGTTAATGCATAAAACATCCCATTATTCTTGCTATCTCCTCCAGAGAAGGAAACAGTGATAGAGAGAGATTAATGGATGAACCAAAAGCCATCCAGGAAATTAGTAGCAGGCAGGTCTGGGATTAAACTTCTGAATTCCTGCCACCCACTGTTAAGTGGAAGTCAATAGTCCACACAGCCTCCCCAGATTCCATTTATAGTGTTGTGGAAAGTGGGGGAGGGAGGGCAGTGCTAGGTAGCCTGACAGCTAGGTATGCAAATTATCAGCTAAGACACAATTGTGAAAACAATCACGGAGCCTGTTTACATTCCAAATCACTTAGAGGTTTCCTGCTGTGTCAAAGATATCATCCCAACAAAGGAATCTGAAGCTGAAACTTGGAAAAATGCTGTGGTTACTTAAACTGCAAATCCCCCAACTATATAACCGTATCCATGTAGAATGATTCTATGAATACCCTGAGAGTCATGTTAAAGTCATAAACAGAGTATAGCATGGGGAAATGAGGGCCCAGGATTACCTCGATGGCTTCTCCATTGACTTCTTTATACGATGGCGACTGATCACTCACAATGGGCCCGTATCATTTTTTCAGCACTTGGGCCAAGTTCCTTAGACAGGGAGTTATTTATGAAAAGAGAAGAGTGAGGAGACGTGGAAGAGGTTAGTAGGTCTGCCATTTTCCAGAGGAAGTACCTCGAGCAAGTTACTTACCTTTTCATAACTGCGTTTTTACCATCTGTGTCTGGAATCCAAACAATTTCAGCCTTATATAATATGTTTGGTTATTGTGAAGATAAAATGCGATAGCAGGCCAGGTCCTGTGACTCAGGCCTGTAATCCTAACACTTTGGGAGGCCGAAACGGGATAATCCCTTGAAGCTAGGAGTTTGAGACCAGCCTAGGCAACATAGAGAGACCCTGTGTCTCTACAAAAAAAAAAAAAAAAAAACTTAGTCGAGGGTAGAGACACATGCCTGTAGTTCCAGCTACTTGCAAGGCTCAGATGGGAGAAGAGCTGAGCCCAGGAGTTCAAGGCTGCAGTGAGATATAACAGCACCACTGCATTTCAGCCTGGGTGACACAGTGAGACGCTGTCTCTAAAAATAAAGAAGTAAAGAAGTAAACAAACATTTTAATTTTATTTCAATAAAGAGATAGCAGATGTATTTGTTTATGAAACTAAAAGTCCTAAGTCTATTAAACAATATAAATTGTTGGTTATAAGAGCATATGGAATAATTCTTCAACATTACAACCCCTTAAAGCAGGTGTGTATTTGTATATCTATTATAAATTGAATGTTTTGTTGAGTTTTTGGTTTCCTGCAGTGTCATTGGTGGCAGGAACACAGACTGTGCAGCCAGAAAGACATGAAGTCAAATCCCAGCTCTGCTACTTACTTGCTGTGTGCTCTTCTGAGACCTGATTTCCTTACTTGCAAAACAGGAATGCTCATACCTAACCTAAAGGGTGCTCTAAGAAAAGTGACAGTGTATATCCAAATTTGGGCCATGCAAATCATTGATTCTTAAAATATCAACTACAATTATTATCAAAAGGAGTTATATAGAAATGCATTTACCCTGCACATACTAGCATGCCAGTGTAAGTGGTGCCTTAGATTGTTGTCTAGCTCAGAGTTCTGTATTCTCTTAAAGATTCTGGTTTTGATGGTCGCATTCACTAGCCACTGGCCCACCACACTAGAGACAGGAATGGAAATCACCTGGAGTGGGAAGTGGGAGGATTACCCTGGGGTACATCTGAGAAGGCAGAATTGTGAATACAGGCCTGGAGACATAGTGAGTACACCCAAGCCTGAACCCTTTGAGAAATGAGCTTATGACAACATAGCAATTGAAGAACTTCCAATCTGAAGTTGTTTCTCATTAATTCATCAA
The DNA here is from genome assembly GCF_049354715.1 of Callithrix jacchus. NCBI lineage: Eukaryota > Metazoa > Chordata > Mammalia > Primates > Cebidae > Callithrix > Callithrix jacchus. The sequence continues at coordinate 7,411,430 of NC_133520.1, forward strand.
ATATATCTTAAGTTCTTATTATATACTGTGCCAGATAAAGAATTTTCCAAAGAAGTGGCATATGTTTTTAAAGTATAAGGCATGCCATTTGTTCTCTAAAAACTCATAATAAAGTTGGTTCAATGAGACTACTGCTTACGAAACAGCTTAGTCAGAGCCTCCTGCTAACCTTGTGAGACCAGGCAAACCATTGAATTGCTCCTTCTCTGCAGGTCAAATGAAGAGCTCAGAAAGTCATAGTTATGCTGCATTGCCGTGCATGTTAATGTTCCTCCTGGTCATCAGACCGAAGACTAGCTCCCCACCATCTACTGGAAACATAGAACGTATGTAAGATTTCTACTTTAGGTTAATGATTAGTCAAAGTAAGAGATGCTGAGAAGAGCAAATATCTTTCCAAATAGAGTTAAAGCACACAGACCTGCACACGCGCACACACACACACACACACACACATTCAGCTGTTTCCTTAATGTGACCCAACACACACTGGAACAGTGGGGCTCAGTCCCTGTAATCAAGTGCTTTCTCTCCACTCACACAAACCAGGCAAATCCACTATTTCAATGAATCAAATGCCTGGCCTTCAAAAACGTGACTCTCCACGTTACTTATTTTCCGTATTGATGGTCGAGACTGTCCTACAGCTTCAGGGCCAGAGCTGCTTTTTCCACCTGTCTGCTAAAATGCTCTCAATTTTCTTCCCTAGCTCTTCTTGGCATTGAATTGCTTACCCTTATCAAATGCAAAAAAACAAAGTTTGAAAAGACCAGAGAATTTGGGGAAGTATGATTATTTGCTAAGCCTTACATTTTAAAGTGATTAGCCAAGGTTTGAGAAATTTCTCAGAGTGACTGTAGTATGGAACCAAATAAAAAACCACAGAGATATTTGTAGTCTAAATGTTCTTTAAGTAACTGCATTATTACCACAGCACCTCCGAGGCTTCCCCTTTTTGCAGATTGCACATTGTCACCACTTCCTAAATAGCTGGCCTTATTAAAACACTACAGGGTTTGGTAAAAATATCTTATGCTTTGAATAATTTAATAACTGTGGAAGGGGAAGATCTGGTTTTGTTTCTACAAAATCCTATCTTTGGGTTTACCATCCAAAAGAAAGAATTCAATTTAAAACATGTGTTTGGAGTGTATACTATTTTCTGGATGCCATGCTTGACAGAGAGGGAAATGGAGAAAAGCTTATAAATGAGATGGTGGAAATCACCAGCACTCTCAAAATGATATAATGAGAGTTTCAGCAATTGGGTTTCTCAAAGGGTCAGAAGAAGGGAAATCACTAGATGCTAGTCTTCTCACCAAGCCTTTGTTCACTCTTGTTGCTCTTAGTTATTGGCTGTACCCTCAACTGTTCTAATGAAACTAAGTCATCATGATGTACAGTGGGAAAATGCTTTCCATCAGCTCAGTTGCATTCTTGTGGTGTCATCTTGATATTTGTTGGTTTCCCACCAAGAAATCAAAGGTGGTCAGAATGCCCAGCTATGTCCCTGCTGGATCTTGATTTAGCAGCAATGGCTGTTGAAGGCTGGAGACTCACTGATGTAGAAAGAAATGCTGGTCCTTTCCCTGCCAGCTCTGTGCCCAAGTTAATGATTCCATCATGTGCATTTGTTTCCTGGGAGAAAATGTTCCTTTTGGAAGGAGAAGGAGAATGAGTACACTGACTTCATGGCAGAGTGTTTTGCAATAGGCTGTTTTTTTCCCCTTGCTGCTGATTCCTGACCTCAGCAGATAAATAGAAATGAGACTCAAGCAAGTTAAAAACAATTTTAAGCTCTTCTCCCAGAGGCATAAGCTATATAACAGGAGACCCAAACAGAACACTTCTGCCGGAGTCCTGGCCGTGGTCTCGGTTCCACAATATGCTAGTTAAAATTCTTATCATCGCTCGATGACAGTCAGTCCCTGGGAATTCTGGAGTGGTTGCAAGTCCACCATTTCCTGCAATTCATCAAAACCTGGTCTCTAAATGGTTATGACTTTCTTCAGAAATATCACCATACATCACAGTCATGGGAGTCCCCTGTGTTCCTCTTCCCTACTATGGCTGGGTCACCTTTCAGAGTGCTTATTTTTACCAGAGGAAAATGTAGGATGGAGTGACCTCTGATGAGACATGTCTAATCTAAGAAGAATGGTTGTTCATGATGTAAATTGCAGATAAATTGAATGAGCTTATCTCCCAGAAGGCCTAGAGTAAGACAAAACAAAACAAAACAACCCTCCTCCCCAATTGTGGTGTATATTCGAACACTCTCTGGTTTAAGAGGGCATAAAACAAGAATGCCCAGATTGGATGAAAACAGGAAAAAGATTAAGGGCAAGTAGAGCATTCTTGGAGTGATGTGGAGAAAAGAACACTGGACTCAGGAAATCTGAACATCAGGGTTCTTGTTCCAAGTTGCTGAGTAACTTCTCTCTGGTCTGTTTCCTCAGCTCCGTGGCCTTCCAGTACTGACATTCTGTGCTTTGAATCAATCAATCATTGTAAAATCTGCTCAGAAGGCTCCATCATCTCTTTCCTCTAAGGCAAGCGAAGGAAATAGGACAAAAGCAGATGCTAGGCTGAACAGATGGCTTCTTCCCATCAGCACAGCCATTGCCCACACCCTAACTGCCATCCTGCCATCTTGTTCAGGACCTACATGGGCTTCATTGAAAACTCAGAAGCAATTCAAATTCTTATTTGTCCAAAAAAAGCTCAGAGCCTTCTCTCTTTAGTTCCAAGCAGGGAACAATCTATAGCCCTTTCATCCTTTTATCTTTCTATTTCACACTTCTTGGACACCTGCCATATTTCCTTCCTTCATTTTGGTATGAAGTTAGAGGTCAAATTCAAGACCTGTTAGAAAAGCATTCCAGATCTCACAAGTAATGATCAGTGCATTTAACCCAAGTCAGGGAATCTATTGCTTTTACTCCATTAATTCTCATTTCTGCCCGCTGGACACAGAACCTTACAGGAAATACTAGAAGCTTGGATTGTGCCACAAGGAGGTTGTCATCTAGTTGAAGAGACTAAAGCACAGGAAATAAGGTCCTCCTGATAAGTGACACATGAATTCGAAATGCCATCTGGGAAGAGCGAAAGCAATTAGGAAGTGAGAGAATTGTAGTTCTGTTTGTTTTGTTCTCAAGTCCATGGAATTGGAAGTGGCCTCAGAGACCATCTAGCAATCTCTTTTATTTTAAGTAATTCTTTAACAATAGGTTCTTATTTGTATGTTTTATGCAAATTTATAATATTTTCAAATGTTTCAAGTTTAGAATAAGACTTCTAATTCACACCTAGAAGTCAAGTTCAGTGATTATGTACTTAACCATAAACATTTCAGAATGGAAGTACAGCTCGACACACAGTAATAGATATGGAAACTATTGTTTTCTGCTAACTACAGAAAATATTAGGCTAAAGAAAGAAATGATGCTCCTTATGAAAATCGGTGAACTATATATGAAAATTAGATCTCTTCTGCTGCTTCTGGTTTACATTCTAATTGTCTATGTTTTTTGAAGCTGCCTGACTTCCTATATCTTTAGTTATCCCTCATTTCTTACTTATACAAATGGCACATCTCCTGATTAGTCATTTTATAGCAGCCAGCATTCAAAATTCCAGTGTCATGAAGAGGAACTTTTACATTTTACTTCATTATTTATGGAATAGAGCTTCTCCCTGCTTGACCTTTGTGTGTTCACAAGTAATGCTACCCAAACCATGAGTCACATATCAAATCCACTATGCCTGGCCCCTCAGGATCTCCTTCACTCTGAGTGGAAAATCCCTGGCCATACACAAGACCTTTGCTGTTGTAATTTACTGGCTGATAAATTAGAAAGCCAAAGCTATGACTTCTTTAGTCCTGAGTTAAGGAAAAGGAAGTTGCCCTTGATTAAACCGGTTCTAAAAAAAAAAAAAAAAGAATGGATCTAATCTATATTGCAGTGGGTCCTTAAATCCAGCTGAAGGATTCATCCACCGCAAGGCATGTTTCAGGAAATCACATCACTTGCCATAGCAACACTCAAGTTGGGATTTGGATGGCAGTCATTTTAATAAGGCAAGTTATGAAAGAATAAAACTGTATGGGGGTATCTGCATCCATTTAAAACTTCAACTGAATGCCACAATGGGATGCACTGTACTGGCTGTCGGGGATCCAGAGATGAATAAAATACTCATTGACCTCAGGGACCTCACAGTCTAGGGCATTCTTTATTGGAAGATAGGCATATACTTATGCTTATCCTATCGGAAACCAGTTCTTAATTTTTAGCTTCCACAAATAAGAGAGAACATGCAAAGTTTGTCTTTCTGTGCAAGGTGAAGTCTTGGTTCTTGGTTGAATGGAAACTAAAATTCTGTAAATTAATTGAGGCCAGTTAGGAACAAAAGCTACTGACAGCAAAACATATCACTTTCCTTTTCTTTTCATGACCCCAGTGAAACTTAGAAACAGTCATTTCTTTTCCTGCCTATACAAGATGCATTTCTATTTCACTCACGACCGCGTAAAATCTTGTTCGCAAAGATGAACCATGTATGTCAAAGCCTGAATTTTTTCATTTCCTTCTCAATTTTTGCTGAGCCCTGTGGGGATGGTTGCTGGTTATTAGTCTTTTTTTTTTTTTTTTTTTTGAGACAGAGTTTTGCTCTTGTTACCCAGGCTGGAGTGCAATGGCACGATCTCAGCTCACCACAACCTCCACCTCCTGGGTTCAGGCAATTCTCCTGCCTCAGCCTCCTGAGTAGCTGGGATGACAGGCACGCGCCACCATGCACAGCTAATTTTTTGTATCTTTAGTAGAGACAGGGTTTCATCATGTTGACCAGGATGGTCTCAATCTCTTGACCTCGTGATCCACCCGCCTCGGCCTCCCAAAGTGCTGTGCAAGGTGAAGTCTTGGTTCTTGGTTAAAAAATTGAGAAGGAAATTAAACAATTCAGGCTTTGACATACATGGTTCATCTTTGTGAACAAGATTTTACGCGGTCGTGAGTGAAATAGAAATGCATTTTGTATAGGTAGGAAAAGAAATGACTGTTTCTAAGTTTCACCTGGGGTCATGAAAAGAAAAGGAAAGTGATATGTTTTGCTGTCAGTAGCTTTTGTTCCTAACTGGCCTCAATTAATTTACAGAATTTTAGTTTCCATTCAACCAAGAACCAAGACTTCACCTTGCACAGAAAGACAAACTTTATATGTTCTCTCTTATATGTGGAAGCTAAAAATTAAGAACTGGTTTCCGATAGGATAAGCATAAGGATATGCCTATCTTCCAATAAAGAATGCCCTAGATTACAGGCTTGAGCCACCACGCCCGGCCGCTGGTTATTAGTCTTTTTTTTTTTTTTTTTTTTTTTTTTGCCAATCAGTTTGAGCTTTATGAGGTTGCTCAGGTTAGCCTTGAACTGATGACCTCGCCTTCGCGAGCGCCATGACCTCCGGCGGGAGCTACTTTGGACCCCGTGGTTATTAGTCTTACAGCAGCTTTTCCGTTTCTTTATTTGGGCCATAAGCATATAAATGGCTCTTCCTACATATTCACCAAGCGATCTCTACCAGCTGCTTGAGGGTAATGTCCTGAAGAAAGTCCTGCCTTTGGAACTGAGAGTCTAAGATTCCAGTCCCAGCCCTGTTGTTGACTAGCTTTGTGACCTTTCAACCAACCTCTTTACTCATAGACTAATGGGTTACATTAGGCAATCCTTTTACTCTCTTTCCATCCTATGAGTTCCATATTTGTATATTTGAAAAACAATTATATTTTTAGGGCAAAGTATAAACAGTCCATCCTCCACAGTAGAATTTAAGTGTTGACAAATAGAAAAGGGAATTTTAATCTCCATTCATATAGGAAATCGACATGTAATTAGGTTTACTATCCTTGTCTAACTTTTCAGAACCCCCCTCCATTTTTATACCTACTCTTACTGACCAGAGAGCGCTGAGTTGCTCCTCTGTCACTCTTCACTCCATACCCGCTCCTGCTGACCACTTTCTCTTCACTTCTGTAATATTCCAGAATCAGCTCCAAAACCACTGTCCCCAGGAAGCCTTCCTAAATTCTCTCCGCCAGAAAAAAGAAATCCCCCTCCTTTGCATTTTTGATCCATTGTGCTAACTTCTCGTATCATTTAACTCTTTCTACTGTGTTGTATAATGGGGATGGATATTTTCCAATGTTCCTGAGCTTCCTGGCAGGAAAACCCTGAGGAACCATGAAATCCCATTCCCTGGGCTATTGCTAATGTTCTACTTGGACACCAAGAAAACGTGCAGTGACTTTCTCTGAGTGGTGGTGCTATTCAAGGCTATCGTATTCAGAGCCATTAACAAGCTCACCTTCTGCATTTTGTTTGGGTCTTACTCACTTAGAACCCTGTACCCAGATGTGACTTGGGCCCCAAAGATGAACCAAATGCCCAGAAAAGATTATCATGTAAGAGTTAGAATTCTGACTTGATGTCTCCAGAAAGGGTACTTTTCAGCCCCATTTTTTTCTTTGTTTCTTTTTTTTTTTTTTTTTTTTTTTTTTGAGGCGGGGCGGGATGGAGTTTTGCTCTTGTTACCCAGGCTGGAGTGCAATGGCACGATCTCGGCTCACCACAACTTCCGCCTCCTGGGTTCAGACAATTCTCCTGCCTCAGCCTCCCGAGTAGCTGGGATTACAGGCACGCGCCACCGTGCCCACCTAATTTTTTTGTATTTTTAGTAGAGACAGGGTTTCACCATGTTGACCAGGATGGTCTCATGGTGAAACCCCCTGATCCACCCGCCTCGGTTTCCCAAAGTGCTGGGATTACAAGCTTGAGCCACCGCGCCCGGCCCTCTTTGTTTGTTTCTAAGTCATTGTTTCCCTTTTTCCCTCCCCTCCCTCTTTCTTTCCTTTCCTGTTTCCTTCATTTCTTTCTTGCTCTTTTTTTCTTTTACACAAAGTAAACACAATCATGGTTCTACTGCTTCATTCTGGATCCTGCTCCATGTGAAGAGGAAGTCAAATCCTGTAAGTAGCTACGGGTTGGGCTCCAACTGGTTTAAAGGTTTGCTGAGGCTGATAGTTCATCTTCCAAATCATCATGGAATGTGCTACACAACAGTGAAAGCGACAAGCACAGGACTGGGCAGCCAGGAACACTCCAACTTTCTGCATTTTCAATTATTTAGGCCAAAATGAATCACTTGCTTTCTTTTCTTTTTTCTTTTGGAAACAGTTTTACTTCCCATTTCCTCACTGGACACATAATTTTGATTTATCAACCCAACAGTCCTGAGTAAAAGGAAGTTTTAACCAAGCTGATGCCCTTGCCTTGAGTTGTTTTTCTATTTTCCCGGCAATATCTTCAGAAAACACTTTGGACTTCTTAAACATGCAAATCACCTTGTGCCTCGCAAGCCTCATGAACAAATCTCATGACTCCCCAAGGCTTCTGAGTCCTCTCATTCAAAGGCTTCATCTTATAAATTCCACTGGAACTTTCTTCAACAGCAGTGCACTTTCAACTGGGATAAATCTGTCTTCCAATATTATGTCTTGTAAATCTCACTTTGCAGGGGTACTTACAATCCAGCTACTGCAAGCTTTCTTTATTGACCAGAAATGAATACATCAGTTTTTCATTTCTCTCCATTATCCATTGCTGATATTTTGATGTGGGGGCTGTTCAGAAGTTTGTGATCATAATACATGATTATAAAAACATTACTTGACCTGAAAATTTTTAGACAGTGTAATTGACATCTCTTTTTGCTAGATTCTTAAAATGAATCTCTCTATGTTGGAATGGAAGGATGGGAAGTTTGCCTTGATGGCCCAAAAACATCACATGCATTTTCCTATACCCAAATGTTGCAATGGATTTAGATTGTAAATAACATTTATTGGATGCTTATTATGTTTGTATGCTTCAACTCAATTAACACTCACAATAATCTTTTATGGTAAGCATCATAATTGTCTTCATTTTACAGATGAGGAAACTGAGGCATAGAACATGAAATAACTTGCTAAAGGTTACATGATCTGTAAGTGGCAGAAGCTGGTTATAAACCCAGGAAGTCTGGCTCCAGCATCCCTGCTTTTAACCACTATGCTAAGCTGTCTCTCTAGTTTTAGTGTTCAACTGGCAATCTCAATTCTATATTTTGGGACATCATTTTTGCAATGATATAATGCTTTTAGCTTTCTAGACCATTATCTCATTTTTGCCTTAACAGCTACGTGGCAATATTCTGTTACATAGACTATAATATCTCCATTTTGTAGATAAGGAAACTGAGGCTGGGAGAAGTTTAGTGACTTGTTCAAACAAAGACTAAATGGAAAACTTGGTTTCTGAGCCCTCGTCTTCTGACTCCCGGACTTCTTTGGGAACTGAAGGATTTCTTAGCTACTTTGCATATAGATGAAGATAGGCACTATCGTTGGGGCTCAATATCCTCATCTATATGCAAAGTAGCTAAGCAATCCTTCAGTTCCCAAAGAACTGGTCTCTGTACTACTCTTATTTATTGACACCTTCTCCAGGCTGTAAACTCTATAATAACAAGGGCAGGACCTAACTCATTACCTCCTGTGACCCCCTTCACCTAGCACAGAGTAGATGCTCAGTAAGCATTGATTGTAAATGTAAATGTGCCAGGTGCAGTGCTAAGTACTGAGGTGCAAAGATGAATACCGGCTAGCCCTTATATGGCAGGTGAGGCACTCAAGAGGCCCCTTGCAGTTCTGTGGGTCCTGCAAGCCCCACAGTCATTATGTGGACAATGGCTCCCATTGTGTTGAGGTCACCAAGAGATAATTGACCATGACGTGAGTGATGGGTCCCAAGCTGAATGGCGTCAGGGTCAATTACTTTATTTTAGAGGCTGCAGCAAAGAGGCCCATTTGCAATGTGGTCTTCACATCATTAAAACGACATTTAGAAATTTCATTTTAATCTAAATGATGGGTTTCCAGTCCTGTGTAGCTATCAAAGTACAATAACCTGTGTGCTAAACACAACTCCCCAGCTTTCAACACAATATGGAGAACCCCAAGGAATACAGACGTGATTGATAGAAACGCCATGTCTGAACTGTTTAACCCAGTCCCAGGGAAAACTTGACCAGCATTTCATCTCCAAACTGACAAACTTAAATCAAGCTTTTTTTTTTTTTTCTCAACACCTCCAAGAGATGAAAGAGTGATTTTTTTATTTTTTTTTTGAGGTGGAGTCTCGCTCTGCTGCCCAGGCTGGAGTGCAGTGGCACGATCTTGGCTCACTCCAACCTCTGCCTCCCAGGTTCAAGCAAGTCTCCTGCCTCAGCCTCTTGAGTAGCTGGGATTACAGGCATGCACTACCACACCCAGCTAATTTTTGTACTTTTAGTAGAGATGGGATTTCACCATGTCGGTCAGCAGGTCTCTAATGCCTAGCCTTGTGATCCACCTGCCTCAGCCTCCCAAAGTGCTGGGATTATAGGCATGAGCCACTGTGCCTGGCCAAGAAAGTGATTTTTACAGCACTGGCATTCAGGTTTGAAGCTTAGCCCATTTAGGAGTGCTAGATAAAATACAGGAGACACAGTTAAATTGGAATCTCCAATAAACAACAAATTATTTTCCACGTAAGTGTATACCATGCAATCTTTGGGGTACACTGGCACTTTTAAAATCTGAAGTTCAAAGTTATCTGAGTATCCTATATTTTTATTTGCTAAGTATGGTAACCTTATGATTATTATAAAAATTAATAGAAGCAAATTAAAATTTTCTTTATGTGATTGACCTTCCCTGTATGGAATTGAGTAAGATGTGGAAGCCAAAGAAGAATGGAAGATTAGGTCTATCTTTTAAGTCTGTCTTTTCTTTTTCTTTTTTTTTTTTTTTTTTTTTGAGAAGCTGGATTGAAGAATTCAAAAGGCATTTTTCAGGTTTATGAACATCAATTAATATTCACCCATCTGTGTCTCTGTACTTCCTGCTTTTCCTCTTATGCAAATAAGACTGTCAATTAGTCTGGAGGCTGTTAGGCCATTAAAGAATCCTCTGTTTAAATATGTTTGCAATGGATAGGCTTTTTTTTTTTCTTTTCTTAGGAAAGATCTTTAAGAAACTGGCTCTAAAATACCAAAATAAGACCTTTAGTTAAATCAGAGTTGATCTCCGCATCCACGGCAAAGACAGTAAAATGTTCTGGGGCAGGACACATTTAAGGTAACACCTTGGTGAACCTCCAAATCAAAGGAGTGAAAGGGATAGCTTTAAGGGAGAGGCAGACATGGAATCAAGGACTACACATTAAAAATATGCCTCAGTATCATTATTAAATCACTGACTATTATTCAGTAATGCATGTTAACTAATTAAGAGTGAATAAGCTTGTTGACCTCTCACTGTATAACTTCCGTATCGGGTCCCTTGATATCTATAACCTATTAGGTGTATAGGCATGCCATTATTATTATTCAATTATATTTCTAGGTGTCTTGGGGAGACATGAGAGTAAGATGATAATTAGATGTAAAACATGGCCATTCCAGTGTTACTATAAAATAGAGAGCATCGCTGTTTAATTTTGTCAGCTAACATTTTCATATAATACATATTTCAACATTAATGAGAGTTTATACTCTGATATGATTTGCTACATTATTAGCCTCCATGTATCACCTAATGCAATTTTTTTTGTTTTGTTGATCTTCCTCATTTTTTATTTTTAATATTTTAGAGACAGGGTCTTACTCTGGCACTCAGGTTGGAATTCAGTGGCACAATCATAGCTCACTCCAACCTCAAACTACTGGGCTCAAGCAATCCTTCCAACTCAGCCTCCTGAGTAGCTGGGACTACAGCGGTACCACCGTGCCTGGAAAATCTGTTTTTATTTTTAATTTTTTTAGAGCTAGGGTCTCACTATATTGCTCAGGCTGGTCTCAAAATGCTGGTCTCAAAATACTCAGGCTGATCTCTCAAAATGTTGGGAGGTGAGAGCCGCCAAGTCAGCCTGATTTTAGTAATTTTTGAATCCCCAGACTTAGCATACTACCTGACATGTTGTAGATAAATGAATAAGTATTTTCTGAATTCAACCAAATGATTTAGTAAGGCAAATCAACTATATAAATGTATCTATTTGGATTTTCAAATATTTTAATCTGTTAAACAAAAGTAACTTCAACTACAAGTAGCAGCTTTTTCTGTGGGCTCTTACTCTCACCCAACCCCTTCCACCTACTGCCTTCCATTTTAAGTGCCAATATATCTGAATTCATTTATGATTTTTTTTAAGGGAAGAAAATAACAAACAAACAGCCAACCAATATTTCATTTAAATCTATGCTATGAAATGCTATGCAAATGCTGAATAATGATTTACTTTCAATTATGTGGTCACTTTCAAAACAGGTGTAATGTGATACTGAGAAAAATGTATGTTCTGTGGACCTGGGGTGAAGAATTCTATAACTATTCACTGAATTTACTTGTTGCGGGTCTGAGATCAAATCATAAATATCCCTGTTAATTTTCTATCTCATTGATCCATCGAATATTAACAATGTGGTGTCAAAGTCTCCTGCTATTATTGTGTGGGAGTCCAAGTCTTTCTATAAGTCATTGAGAACTTGTCTTATGTAGCTGGGTGTTCCTATATTGGGTGCATATATATTTATGATCATTGACTCCTATTGTTGTATTGATCCTTTTACCATTATATAATGTCCGTCTTTGTTTCTTTTAGTCTTTGTTACTATTAAAGTCTATTTTGTCAGAGACAAAAGTTACAACTCCTGTTTTTTTTTTCTTTGCTCTCCATTTGATTTGTAAGTCTTCCACCAAAGCTTTGTTTTGAGTCTTTGTGTGTCCTTGCTTATGAGATGGATCTGGATACAGTGTACCAATGGGTTTTGACTTTTTATTCAATTTTCCTTTCTGTGTCTTTGATTGGGGCATTTAATCCATTTAAATTCTGGATTAATATTGATATTTGTGAGTTTAATATTGTCATTTAATGCTGGCTGGCTATTTTGCACATTAGTTGATATAGGTTCTTCATTATGGAGATACTCTTTACCTTTTGGTAAGTTTTGGAGATGACTGATACTGGTTGTTCCTTTCTGTGTATAGTGCTTCTTTCCGAAGCTCTTGTAAAGCAGGCCTGGTGGTGATGAAATCTCTGAGTGCTTGCTTGTTCATGAAAAATTTTATTTTTCCTTCATTTATAAAGCTCAGTTTGGCTGGATATGAGATTCTGGGTTGAAAATCCTTTTCTTTGAGGATATCGAATATTGATCCCCAGTCTCTTCTAGTTTGTAGGGTTTCTGCTGAGAGATCTGCTGTGAGTCTGATAGGCTTCCCTTTACGGGTAACCTGACCTTTCTCTCTAGCTGCCCTTAGAATTTTCTCCTTTATTTCAACCCTGGTGAATCTAATGATTACATGTCTTGGAGTTGCTCTACTTGAGGAATATCTTTGTAGTGTTCTCTGTATTACCTGGAGTTGAATATTGTCCTGCCTTCTTTTAAGTCTGTCTTTTCAAGGACACAGACATATTGCCCCAGATATTGTCCCTGTCATTCTTGAGTACACCATAGTGAAAGGTCATTTATGGTATTTAAGCATAGTAGTTAAGAGGTGGGCCCTGGAGACATACTGCTGGGATTGAAATACAGCCTCCATCAGTTACTAGCTGTGTGGTCTGAAGCCTCAGTTTCCATATATGTAAAAGGGACATATAAATAGCACCTATCTCACAGGATTTTATAAGGATTAAAAGAGTTACTGTAGTGGCATTAGTAAGCACTCAGTAAATGTTTATTTCACTCCCACCACCACCACCATCATCATCATCATCATCATTCTCACTCCCACAGACAAATCATTTTTTAACTAACTGTTCAATTGGCTTCAACTTTTCCTTTAGATGTCTCTGTGTTTCCTCATTTTAACATCTAATTGGTAAGGAATTGTTGATTATTCAACTGGTGGTTAGTTACAGAAGTTCGATCTGAAAGTCCTCACAAAAGTAAGTGATTATATTGGGTCTACATTGTGCTAAAACAACCAGGTAAAAAATGAAAAGTGCACTGACAAATTCAGTAGAGAGAGCTGTTGGGAACACCTTTAATCTCCCAAAAGATGTTTTGGTTAATATTTAGTCTTCAGTGAAATAGGTTTCTGAAGCCAGACACAGCCCCCTGGTAACTCAAGCATCTGTACATTACTAAGAATGGCTAATATGTGGCTGGCGTATTTGTTCCTGCCGTTAAACTCACACCTTCTGTTCAAATAAGCAGAGTCCAGTAGTAATTCTCACCGGAAGGCTGCAAAAGTGTGGGGAGGAATATCACTTTAAGGGGCTCCATTTATGATATAAGAAGCCATTGTAACATGTTGTTAATTTTATGCACATGGCGGACTGGTGAAAAGCAAGGAGCACTTGTGGGGAGCTGGAGAAAGATCTCCCGAGATCACTCTACTAGGTGATTGAGTGTCCATGCCTGGTGCTTTTCAGCAGTCAGGACTAGTTTGATATGCGAGCTACATGCTACAACACTGCTTTAACCTTTTGAATCAACTTGGTAGCTCCAACTTTCTCATAATTCTTTAGTGTACCTTATAAACCAGATTCCAGAAGACCTTTATCCAGTAAGGCTATATTGATACATAATGTAATATTTTTCAACTGCCTCATGTAATTTTTTTAGGGTTTCAACATCTTAGTTTTTAAAAAAAAAAAAAAAATGAAGCCCAGAAACATTTTACCATTTAGATTATACAACTCTGATATCTTGTGGCTAGGATGAACGATATTTTGATTAGTTTTTAAAAATGTCTTAAAATTGCTTTCTAATCATTCTTTTAGATCAGCCTCACAACCGCACACAAACATGATTAGTATGTCTCTAGACTACCACTGTTTGATGAATTTAGGGAATACAAACTTTCATGCAAATGTTGTTAATGGACTAGCCGGTACGATAACAAGAATGATGTTGACACAATCTTTGCAGATAAGGCTGACTGAGGAATCACTCATATGTTGCATCATCAACTCTGTTAGAAATTGGGAAGTGAGAAGTGGTTTAGTTTCTGCATTTTATTTTGATATGTACCGAAACTGCTTTTCATAATTCCAAATATATCTTCTAACATTTTCTTCTAATAGAATATTCTTTAAAAGCACACCCTAATGCTGCCATGGCCTTAATGTCTATGCCAGAAAAACAAAATGTTTTTAATATTGAGAACCAATGGAACAGGTCACAATACAGATCTGAGGCATTCCCAAATTACCTTGAAATACCTTTGCCGTTTGGAGAAACTGCCTGTGAGAAGTGGTCTATCTTGCTTTCTTCAGCTGTGGTCTGGTTTTGTTTTTATTTTTGAGGAAGAAAGACCTAAACAGGTCTTTATGAAGGTACTATAAATGTGTGGTCCTTATTCTCCCTCCTTCTCACTATTTATAAATCTATCTAATGGCCCCACTGATAATTCATAGACTGAACTTCTGTTTAGCCTTCTATTGTAATCTATGGTTGTTAAAAAAGTTCTGACGAAAGCCAATAGTATATTAAGTTATGTCAATATGTCAAGGTTTGTGTTTTTCGCCAGGGTTCCAGTTCACCAATATCATTATCATCCACGGAGGTCTGGCAAACTGGCACTCAAAAGAAAAAAATCCTAATTTGTACCCTTTGCTTAATCCCAAGGTGTAAATATTCCCAACAAAGCCAATTTTAAATTACAAATGATTTAACAACTGGCTTGCAAAAACCCTGAATATTCTCTTAAATTTACACAAACTAGCTCTAAAAAATCAGCAAAGACTTTGTCAATAATGCTTCTACAGATAATCTGGGAAATTATTCATCGTTGACTCAACATTGGATATACATTTATATTTGGTTTTTAATCATAGCACAGACAATTTATTTTATTTTTATTTGTATAAATGTATTGGATACAGGCATAATTTTGTTAGAGGCATAGATCGCATGGTAGTAAAGTCAGGGCCTTTAGGATATCCATCATCCAAATAATGCTTATTGTACTCACTGAGTAGCTTCTTATCATATACTATAGTGAGAAATTCCTGCTATATGTGAGGTGTTCTCCAGTTCTGTGGGAAGTGCACAGATCCTAAGATGGCTTCTGATTTCCAAAAACCCACAGTCCCTACGGAAGCAGAGAATGTATAAGAAGCTATAATACAAATCTGACCATGAGAAGTGGTATAATAAAAGCACAAACTTAAATAGGAAAGGAAGAAATACCACATAAACATAGCAGACGAAAATTCTTCTATTTCTAACAGTTTGTAGATCAAGTTCAAGCTGTGAGTGATTAGTTTTTAAATGGAAGTAAAGCATTTGTATATACTTTTAGTTAAAATAAGGAAAAATGAGTGTTTACAAATAGGCATGAAACTTTTAACCAAATTTTTCAAAAGATGAGGTGGTGCTCTTGCCCCAAACTGATTGATAAGCATAGTGAGGCAAGTGCTTTTTTCTTTTTCCAACATCAAAGTCATATTTCTTTGTTCCTGGAGTTAAACTTAAAACGTCCTATGACTAGATTAACATGAGGTTAAGTTTCACAATCTCCAAATGTGGCAAAGAATTCCTATCCCAACCTCCCAAAACACCATCCCATAATAAACCAGTACTGAATAGTACTAATTATTAAACATTAACACATGCAGGCACTGATTAATGGTTTACATATATCATCACATTTAAATGTAAGAGATTCTACTTTTTCCAACCACTTCTCTTCCCTAAGCACCACTCCCTAAGAAATCTTCCTCACAATATTGTCCTACGGTCACTAGAAAAAGGAAAAGTGCCACCTGCAATAAATGTGAGCTGAAGATGGCTTATAAAGAACAGGAAGGACCTGGGGACTCTGCAGTGCAGACCCCCGGAGAACAAAGACAGCCCAGGAAGGAAGGACCTGGGGACTCTGCAGTGCAGACCCCCGGAGAACAAAGACAGCCCAGGAAGGAAGGACCTGGGGACTCTGCAGTGCAGACCCCCGGAGAACAAAGACAGCCCAGGAAGGAAGGACCTGGGGACTCTGCAGTGCAGACCCCACGAGAACAAAGACAGCCCAGGAAGGAAGGACCTGGGGACTCTGCAGTGTAGACCCCACGAGAACAAAGACAGCCCAGGAAGGAAGGACCTGGGGACTCTGCAGTGCAGACCCCCGGAGAACAAAGACAGCCCAGGAAGAAGCCAAAGTATGTTCTGGAGATGGCGTTAAGGGAACATGACAGCATTTAACCCAGGGGTGGAGGAAAAATTTGGTTCAGGGCCAGAGGGGGGAAAAAATAGAGTAAAGGAAAGAAAAATAAAGTAAGAGGAAACCGTATCCATATGAGGAGTTTTCATAGTGCAAAGCTGTGAGATCTAAGATGGAAACAACAGATAAGACACTTGGCAAAATTTCTACCTAAACAAAACACCTGATAAGGAGATAAATGATGTAGGCATAAGTTTTAAAAAAGGAGAAATAAAGAGCAAAGTGGAGGTGGGAGGATATAGATAAAACCAAATGGGGACTACTAAAATGATCCATGAAAATTACAAATAAACAGAAGCAAGTTTGAAGACAAATGACAATGGAAAAAAACCTCAGTAACAGCAGCAGATGTTTTCCCTCAAGAACCAAAGCAGATAGGAGCCCCTAGAAGACACAGCGCACAGGAGCATCCAGAAACTCTGTCTTCCTCTGGGCCCTGCAGACACCAAGGACAGCAGCAAAACAGAATGGCCAACTCCCCACCCCCAGTCATTCTCACCCTAGGCTCAAAGCTAGATTCTAGTCCAGCAGAAAAAGAGCAAAGTTCTTAACTGCCACTTTTTTCTTACAATGAAAGAGAGAACTCACCTAAACCTAATGTCTTTTACTTCTATGAGCTCACACAAGCCCACTACCAGTCCTGAAATAGTTGCTATTACATCCATTATAGAAATGAGAAAACTAAAACTCAAAAGGGTTAAGCAGCTTGCCCTAAATTATTTCCAGTTGAGATTTGAACCCACATCAACCTAAATCCGAAGCCCATAATTATTTCTCAACAACACACAGCTGCCCGACCTGGTTTGTGATAATTTTCAAAGCTATTTCTGGTTTGTTGCTTATTTTCACTCCCCCAGAAGTCTTGTAGTGTCCTGGACAGGTGCCATAATACCTTCTCTTTTTTTTTCTTGAGACGGAGTTTCGCTCTTGTTACCCAGGCTGGAGTGCAATGGCACGATCTCAGCTCACCGCAAGCTCCGCCTCCTGGGTTCAGGCAATTCTCCTGCCTCAGCCTCCCGAGTAGCTGGGATTACAGGCACACACCACCATGCCCAGCTAATTTTTTGTATTTTTAGTAGAGACGGGGTTTCACCATGTTGACCAAGATGGTCTTGATCGCTTGACCTTGTGATCCACCCACCTCGGCCTCCTCCTGGGATTACAGGCTTGAGACACCGCACCCAGCCATAATTCCTTTTCAAATGGTGAGGAATGAAAGTTTATAAGTTACACAACCTTGCCTGTGGTCAGTTGCAGCTTGAAGCAGGGGAAGGACTGCCACCAGGACCTTCTCATTTCTAGGCCTAGCTCTTTCCAGACAGTATATCCCCCTGTCACAGTGAAACTCAGTGGACAGCCATGTACAGAGAACTCACTAAAACATAGCCAAACTGTATAACATTATTTAGCCAAATTGAAAATTGCAAAGATTTACAAAATGCACACCACGTTCCTGGTAATGTGCTAGATAGAGTCCAATCTCCCGCCCAGTTTCATAAAGAGATTCCACTAATATCCAATATAAGAAGATAAATGCACTCTTTTACCTTTAAAATACTCCTTTTTTATAATCAGTGATTTTAGAAATGATTTTTCTAAATAAATATTAACCATTCTACTACCATTCAAAAATCAAATAACTTTATGATTGTGTATTTCGCTAAACATGAAATGTCTTTCTGTTTCATCCCTACTGCCTCTGCCCTTAGCTAGACCTTCCTTACTTCCCAGCCAGATCCCTCAGCTGAGCTCCTGAAGGTCTCCAGGCTTCATTATGCCCTGATCTATAATCCATAAAGCTCATGTGGCAATCTTTTACAATACAAATGTAATAAAAATCACTGCCCTGTGGAACACTGTCTGATGAAAAGTTGAATTCCATAGTCTGTGATAGGAGGTCCTTCAAGACCTCTGTGTCCTCATCTCATCTTTTCATTTACACACTTTTTCTTCAGTCACATAGAACCGCAATCTGCTAAATGAAAGTTACACTGTTTCTTGGTTCATTGAATTAACATATATGGTCTTTGCATGGGATGGGATGCCCCTCCCATCCTCTTCACCCGGCCAGCTCCCACTGATCTTTTGAGACTTAGGGAGGGTATTGTTTCCTACAGAAAAACTTGGAGGCACTTTAGGAGGCTGAGGTGAGCGGACTGCCTGAGTCCAGGAGTTCAAGATCAGCTTGGGCAACATAGCAAGGTCCCATCTCTAAGAAAAAACTAGGTGTGATGGTGAGTTCCTATAGTCCCAGCTACTCAGAGGCTGAGGCAGGAGAATCATTTGAGCATAAGAGTTCAAGGTTACAGTGAGCTATGATCATGCATCTGCACTACAGCCTGGGGAACAGAAAGATCCTATCTCAAAAAAAAAAAAAAATAGAGAAACTCTTATTTCAATCTGAGCCTCTGTGCTTCTTGGGTACCCTGAGCAGATATCAATTTTCTCATAGTTCTTTTATTTTCTGATCTTCCTTCATAAGCTTACCAGGCTGTCCCTAACAACCAAACAGTGAGCTCTTTAAAGACTGAAATTGTTCTCTTTCTGTTGTTAAAGCAGTTTCTCCAGTAAGCTGACTACAAGCATACAACAGAGATTTTCCCAAATTTTCCCAAAACCCAATTCAAATATGTCTCTCTAATAGAGAGGGGGGAAGAAACTATAAATATCTGATTATTTAATTAAAATAATACCTAGTTAGCTCCCAACTAATGGTCAGTTGGAAGAAAAAGCAATGCTGAAGTACTTTTTCTTTCTGAGATAGAGTCTCACTCTGTCACCAGGCACAATCTCGGCTCACCGCAACCTCTACATCCTGGGTTCAAGCAATTCTTCTGCCTCAGCCTCCTGAATAGCTGGGATTATAGGCACCCACAATGCCAGGCTAAATTTTGTATTTTTAGTAGAGACAGGGTTTCACCATGTTGGCCAGGCTAGTCTCGAACTCCTGAACTCAGGTGATCCACCTGCCTTGGCCTCCCAAAGTGCTGAGATTACAGGCGTGAGCCACCTCACCTGGTCTGAAGTATTTTTATCAGATATACTAATAGTATTCCAAAAGACGTAACATATTACATCATGCAAAACGTTCTTCCTCAGAGCTCTTTCTCAGTGTTCAGCAGGGTGGTTACAAGAGTAGATATTCATTAAGTATATGAATGAATGGAAGATGCATTCATTCTCCCTTGCAATGAAAATCTTGTGTTTTTAAAATATCTGATTTTAAACTATGCAAATTACACGCTAGTTGTTCACCTACTGCAAGAGGCACAATTATCTGCTCTGCCCTCTAACACATATGAGTAACTCCTTGGTAATTGTTGATGCTAATTTAGGAAAGTAACCAGGACTCAAACTCTCCTTCCAATATATTTTCAGATATTTTTTCATGAGATATAGCAATTGTGTGAAACTTATAAGGCTCCCCAGGATTTGAAAGAAGCAGTGGAAGAATAGAAGAAAATGGCAATACAGTTGGTCCTACCATGACTGACCTTCCTAGCTCTTTGATGGGAGACTATTGTTAAAACGACCTTATAAGATTTGACCTACTAGGATATGAGTAGGGTGAGCAAATAATATCTCATCAAAATCAGGACTACACTCCAACAACCAGACTATATGATTATTTCATACACGGAACAATATAGGCTTACAAATTTTGAAGTCGATATTTTATCATTTTTAACACTTGTTTAAAGCTAGAGGTCATGAATGTTCATATGATTACTTGCTAAAAGCAAGTATACCATTGTATTCTCTTCTCAAAGTTGGGATTTTCACTCATCTAAGTCACCTCCATCACTATAGTAAAGAGTAAAATAGTTCTGCAAACATTTAAAGATCAGGGGGTCTCATCATGGTGACTCCTAGTTAATAACCCATCAACTACTTATCAACTTATATTAAAATAATTCATTCAACAAACAAATTTTTTGTGGTAGAGAGAAGAATGTTCCCACAAAAGACTTTGACATCTTAACCCCTACATCTTGTGAATATATTTTATATGGCAAAAGGACATTGCAAATGTGATTAAGTTAAGGACTTTGAGATGGGGAGCTCATTCTGTATTGTCAAGGTGGGCCCAATGTAATCACAAGTGTCCTAACAGGAGGGAGGCAGGGTCAGAGAAGGCCATGTGGCAATGAAAGCAGAGGTCAGGGAGAGGTGAAGATGCTACACTGTTAGCTTTGAGAATAAAGCAATGGGCCGAGAGCCAAGGAACACAGGTAGCCTTTAGAAGCTGAAAAAGGCAACAAGGAAGCTTCTTCTTCCACGCAGCTCCAGAATGAGTCCTGCTGACCCCTTGACAAGCCTAGTATGACTGATGTTGAACTCCTGACCATCAAAACCACAATGTAACAAATTATTTATTGTCTTGAGCCACTAAATTTGTGATAATATTTTAGAAGAGTAATAGAAAATTAATACATTAATTCAGAAATTGTTGCAAATTAGACCACGTGCTCAGCACTGGGGATACTAAAATCAGTAAACTGTAGTCTGTGCTATCAATGTTTTTGCCAGTTTAATTTGGTGATTAATATGTGTCAATCATCAAACCTAAAGAAATATACCACATGGCTTGAAATCAATAGAGAAAAACAAGGAACATGCTCAGGAAGAAGAGCAGTTTTCACTTGATTGTAGAATTTAAATTCTTACATACAAATCTGTATAGATGAAAGCTTAACAAGGATTATTATCAAAGTATATAACTGCTGTGTTAAAGAATAGTAATGAAACATGAATTTAAAACAACTAGCTATGGCTGGGCACAGTGGCTTACACCTGTAATCCCAGCACTTTGGGAGGCTGAGGTGCATGGATTGCTTGAGGTCAGGAGTTTGAGACCAGCCTGGCCAACATGGTGAAACCCTGTCTCAACTAAAAAGACAGAGATTATCCAGGTATGGGTGGGGGCAAGCACCTATAGTACCAGCTACTAGGGAGGCTGAGCAGGAGAACAGCTGAACCTGGGAGGTCAAGGTTGCAGTGAGCAGAGATGGTGCCTCTGTACTTCAGCCTGGGTGACAGAATCAGACTCTGTCACTCGCCAAAATGACATTACTTTCTAACAATCCCAGTGATTAATAAAACCAGAGGGACCCCTTCATATTGTATAGATCCATCTATCGATAAATAGAATCTCATTTTGGTCCAAAAGCCTTAGAACCCTTTTATCACCTTAAATTCACCATCCACACCTGGTCATCCTCTTCCAATCTACTCTTCATATGATAACCAGAGTGAAAACACAGATCTTACCATTTCACTTTTATGTTCAAAAGTCTCAATAACTCTAAAACACAATCTCTCTCTCCTGTATTTTCCCATAGCTCTCTATCTATACTTCAGTTTTTGACTTCAAGATATTACAGTGTCTAAGCCACCTTTGTCTTCCCACTCCCTAACACCATTCTTGGTACAAAGTGGATATAGTATATTAATAATGACATTTTTGCTTCAAAGTAACAGAAACCATAATCAAAGTCAATGAAGCAGGAAGTGGAATTTGACGTCTGTACCTGGGAAGAGATCAGGCATGGCTTCTGAGTCCCTGTCTCTCTACACCATTTGCCTCTTCTTCTTTCTTCTGTATGTTGGTTTCTTTCTGCAGACAGGCACAATGTTGTAGAGAAGACAGCTATACATAACTCTAGGTTTGTACTTCTCTTTACCAGGTTGGCCCTGCTTGAGTCACAATCTCATGCTTGGTCAGCCTCCACAATTGTTCCAGTCTGGACTATTGCCCATTTCTGCGGCTGGGGTGGGGAGTAACTGTAACAAACACTGCTATGGGACACTAAGACCACATACAATTGGGGAGGGGAATTTTCCAATAAGTAGCAGAGGTACTGAGCAGACAGAAATAACAAAATGACCATGAAATTCTATACATTTTTATTGATGGACAAATAAATCAATTATTTAAGAGAGTGTTCCCACATATGCACCGAAACCACATATTGTGATATTGTGGCCATGATGGAGACTTAGTATCACTGTAATTATGTCGAATAATTGTATTTGACAATTAACCTCAAAAATTTTACTTGGGACGGTACTAAAAGAAAAGGTTTCCTCACAGGGAAATGTCTGCTGAGAGCACTTCAAATAACAGCCTTTGGTAGACAACACTGTGATGAGCTCATGCTTTTCTCAAGACAGCTAGCTGAACCTTACTCTAACTGGGAGCGTTATGCTTAAGAATCTCTCTTTAGTTGATTCTCTGAGCTCAAACTAATACCTTTTTCCAGGTTAAAGATTCTAAGAAGTGACTAAGATTTGACCAAGCAATTCAAATCTAATCCAAATGCCTCTGAACATTTAATTCCAGAGGTCGAGGGATGGGATGGGGAAAAGCATTTATAATACAGAAATGAGAGGGTTCAGAGGCTGAATTTGGCAGCCTGCTCAGCCTCCTCTAAATAGACCTTCCAGATGAGGGTATACGGTCACAGAGTTCACAGAGGTGTTAAGTACAAAAGCATTCCCCAAAAAAAGAAAAAGTTCTTTGGAATGCAACACAGATTTGAAAATGATACTTACTTGAAAACTGAGGGATGCCTGAAAACAGAGACGGAGCTGTCTTCCTTGGCAAACACAGCAGCATTGTCTGTCCCCAGAGGACAAAATCCTGGCAGTGGTGCCTTGTTTAGAGGTGCTGCTGTTTACAAGCCAGTCTAGTCCCCAGCAGTTTGCTGCAACCACCAAGAGAAGGAAGGACACTCAGCAAAGGGATAAATGACAGGCTTCCTGGCTTACCAGTCTTGTCCTGCCTGCAGCAATCAAAAACTTATATCATCAGAGGCAAAGTATATTTCCATAAGAGATTTCCCAAAGCCAGATATTTTCTAAAAATGATTTGCTCAAGATGATAGATTTGGTCATCTTGGAAAAAATTTTCCAAGCAATAGCTTCACAAGCTACCCTCAGTACTTTATTCTCTCCATGAAGACCAACAATCAAAGTGAGGACTAAAAACCATCACAGAAAAATCCACTTCCGTTTGTTCGTTTCCTGCTAAGTAAAACGTGAGTTTCTGCCTTCACCCAAGAACATCACAAACCACTTTGCTTAAGGAGTCGGCCTCGTTGATGGTAGACTAGATTGCAAGTCTCAGCATGGCCCTGCATTAGCTCCAAGACCTTGGACAAGTTGTACAAAGTTTATAAAGCCTCAGTTGCTTCCTTTGTAAAATAGAGGTGATGAATCTACTTCATGGAATTATTGTGAACATTAAATTAGATAGCTGGCCGGGCGCGGTGGCTCACGCCTGTAATCCCAGCACTTTGGGAGGCCGAGGCTGGTGGATCACAAGGTCAAGAGATCGAGACCATCCTGGTCAACAAGGTGAAACCCCATCTCTACTAAAAATACAAAAATTAGCTGGGCATGGTGGCGCGTGCCTGTAGTCCCAGCTACTCGGGAGGCTGAGGCAGGAGAATTGCTTGAACCCAGGAGGTGGAGGTTGCAGTGAGCAGAGATCGTGCCATTGCACTCCAGCCTGGGTAACGAGAGCGAAACTCCGTCTCAAAAAAAAAAAATTAGATAACTCCATGTAAACTACTTAGTATGGTGTGTAGCATAGAATAAAATAACCAATACATGTTTTCTGTTATTATTTATCTATGAGAGTTCCCTCAAAACATGTGCAGAGAATTTCAGTCAGTGCAATGGCTTGTTCAGTTGGCGGAAATTTGTGCTTACGACTATCAGCTTACCCTACATACATATGTGCTAGTCACATGTCTTCGGCTAAAACTGTTCCTCAATCACAGAAAGGAAACAATACACCAGTCATCTGACACTGTTCCGCAGAACGCACCAGTCTCACCAAGGCTTCCATGTTCTGACTCTCACCAGGGCAGAGCCCCTGGAACAAGTCAGAGAATCACTGTTAGGAAACAAAATAGACAACCACTCTGCAGTGATCCCATTCATTGCAGAAAGGCCAACACGAGATTTTTAAACATTTTTAAGAGGCAATGCCTTTTTTATGAAAGACTCCAGCAAGAGGGGAGTTAGAACTTGACCCGACTGCGGTAGGGACACTACATCAGTTGTGCTCGTCGCTACCAGCAGGAAATAAGAAGTACGTGTTTCCTTCAATAACTAATGCAGACCTTTTAAGGAATAAGGCAAGTAGACACGCAGAAAGGAAGGAAAGTAGAGGAGAGAGGTGGAAGAGAGAAGGAGCTCGGAGACGTTTAGCAGCAGTAGGACAGAGCCTTGCTTTTTTAATATTGGGGGGAGAGCTGCAAGACCTCTAAAGCTAAACGTGGTTCCCTGTATCCCGCTGTGATCAACAACATGACATAGTCAGTATCTATAAATGAGATTTTTTTCTAGTTTTGTGGGCCATGTTGGAGATAAGATCCAAGACTTGGGGTAGTGGCTAGGACCTGTAATCCCAGCACTTTGGGAGGCCAAGGCAGGAAGATCACTTGATGTCAGGAGTTCAAGACCAGCCTGGCCAACATGGTGAAAACCCGTCTCTACTAAAAACACAAAAACCAAACAAACATACAAACAAGCAAAAAACAGCCGGCATGATGGCACATGCCAGTAATCTCAGCAATTCTGGACGCTGAGGAAGAAGAAACGATTGAGCTTGGGAGATGGAGGTTGCAGTGAGCCAAGATCACGCCACTGCCCTTCAGCCTGGACAATAGACCCAGGCTTTTTTAAAAAAATAAAATAAAATAAAAATAAATAAATAAATCCAAGACTTGAGTCTCATTGGCTTACTTGCTTCAATGTGATGGTAAATGTTACTTACATCTATCACAAACGGTGTTCTCCGTCATTCACCTGAGATGTTTCCATGGAAATGTGGCTTCCTGATTCTCTCTAATATGGGAGAACCACCCTTGACATACAAGATGCTCCATCCTCATAACTCTTCTTCCTTATTGCTACCAAAGTTGCCCTTTTCCTTCCTCTAAAACGTATGTCAGTTTCTCAGGAGCCCAGGAGAGATCATGAGCCTATCCAAGACCTATCTTTTGTGACTAGATTATTGGGATCCAAGGAGAGAGAGGAGAAAGGAAGAGCAACCCCACCCATCCCTTTTGTTCTCCTACTTACAACTTTTTCACCCACCACTAATGTCTCCCAGTATATCAATCATATCTCAGAAGACGATAAAGCTACAAGAGTTAAGACAGCACGGCCATAAAGATAGATAATAAACACCAACGACACAGAAATAAAGCTTTAATTTATAGTCAATTAATGTTCTTTTCTTTTCTTTTCTTTTGATACAGTCTCACTCTGTCACCCAAATAAACTACTCAACAACAAGGGCTGGAGGGCAGTGACATGATCATGGCTCACTGCAATCTTCACCTCCTGAGTTAACGCAATTCTTGTGCCTCACCCTCCCCAGTAGCTGGGATTACAGGTGTGTGCCACCACACCCAGCGACTTTTTGTATTTTCAGTAGAGATGGGGTTTTGTTATTTTGACTAGGCTGGTCTCAAACCCCTGGCCGCAAGTCATCTGCCCACCTCAGCCTTGCAAAATGTTAGGTTTATAGGCATGAGCCACCAAAACCAGCCTATAATTAATTGATTTTCAATAAAAGTGTCAAAGCAATTCGAGGGGTACAAAATAAACTACGCAACAACAAGGGCTGGAACAATCAAACCTGGGATTTTGTTTGTTTGTTTGTTGCTATATTGGCCGGCGTGGTGGCTCATGCCTATAATCCCAGCACTTTGGGAGGCCAAGGCAGGTGGATCACAAGGTCAAGAGATCGAGACCATCCTGGTCAACATGGTGAAACCCCGTCTCTACTAAAAATACAAAAAATTAGCTGGGCATGGTGGCGCATGCCTGTAATCCCAGCTACTCAGGAGGCTGAGGCAGGAGAATTGCCTGAACCCAGGAGGCGGAGGTTGCGGTGAGCCGAGATCGCGCCATTGCCCTCCAGCCTGGGTAACAAGAGCGAAACTCCGTCTCAAAAAAAAAAAAAAAAAGAACCATATCAGTTTACTGTTTATTTCGTTTATCCAGGTTTTCTTGAGACAATTTTTGGCATTTCATATTTTCTAGGGATGTATATATTTCATCTAAAATTTTTCAAATCTTTGTTGTATTTGTAGTGATACCATTTTTTCATTATGTGCCTTGTTTGCTGCCTCTTTTATGTGGATTAATCTTATCACATGTCTACTTTGTTAATCTTCTCCGAGAATCAGCTTTTGGTTTTGTTAATCTCCTGTATTCTTGATTTTCTTTATTTCTGCCTTGTCTTCATCGTTTCTACCTTTATCTTTACCATTTCTGTCCTTCTTGTTTCTTTGGGTTTATCACTGCTATTTTTCCCACTTCATGAGCTGAAATTAATCCATTTCTTTTGAAACTTTATTATTTCATGTTATTTTTGAAGCTATAGTTTTTTTTTTTTTTGCTTAACTGTACTCACAAATTTTAACATATGAATTATTTTGAAATATTTAGCTTTCAAATATATGAGATGTAAGTGACTATTTTGTAATTTATGTTTAATTTTATTGCATTATGCTCAGAGAACTTGGTGAAATTGATTTATAGTTTATTGCTGTAAGGTTCCATGTGTGCTGGAAAATGATGTGTATTCTCTGTAGGATACATAAATGTATGCATATATATATATATATATATATATATATATATATTTAGACATATTAGCATGAGCTGATTTATTCTATTTTACTGTTCAGGTCTTGAGCCTGCTGCTTATTTGTGTGTATGTATGTATGTATGCTTGATTTATGGTTTCTTGAAGGGTGAGTATAACATTTCCAGCCATACCTGTTGATTTGTCCATTTCTTCCTGAAATTCTGCTTGCTGGGTTTTGACGGTATTTACAGCTCTGTGATTAGGTACATAACAGGTTGAAATGGTTACATGTTTTTATCCTATCGCTCCTTGACGGTATACAGCGTCCTGCTTTGTCTCTATTAAAATTTTTAGTTTTTCAGTTTTATTTAATCAGCTTTTAAGATGTCTACCCCAAATTTCTTTCAATTTATACTTTCCAAATATCTTTTTAATTTTTTTAACTTTCTATGTCCTTTATCTTTTTTTTTTAATTGCATTTTAGGTTTTGGGGTACATGTAAAGAGCATGCAAGACTGTTGCCTAGGTACACACGTGGCAGTGTGATTTGCTGCCTTCCTCCCCATCACCTATATCTGGCATTTCTCCCCATGCTATGTCCTTTATCTTAATTCATCAACATATTGTTTCATTTAATAAAAATCTAATCTGTTCTTTCAAAAAAAGTATTTTACTCATTATATTTAACTTTTTTTAATTTGATATCTGTTCTTTCATTCGATATTTTTTATTTACTGTATGTTTTGCCTTCTTTTTCTCTTTCCCACTTTCTATTGAATAGGTCAACTTATTTTCCCTTCTGGTTTAAAAGCTGTATGTTCTATTTCTGTTCACATAGTGATAGTTCTTAACCCATATGGATTATTATTGGTCCTTATTTGTTGCTTAAAGTTAGCAACATCTGGATGTGATATTCAAAGTACTGTATAACAATTGAAAACGTAACTGACACTGACCAGTAAAACATCAGAACGATCGCTGGTTAGCATGCTTATGGACCTGGGCTTGGAGAATATCAGTGTTACACTCTAAATGGTGTCCCCTCAAAATTCGTATGCGGAAGTCCTACCTTCTGTACCTCAGAATGTGACTACATTTGGAGATAGTGTCTGTACAGAAATTAGTAAGTTACAATGAGGTGTTAGGATGAGTCCTGATCTAACACAGCTGGTGTCTTTATAAGAAGAGATTAGGATACAGCTGCATATCTATGAACATACAGGAAAAAGACAAACGTCTACAAGTCAATGAGGGAGGCCTCAGGGAAAACCGCCCCTGCCAAGACCTTGATCTGGTTGAGTAGTTTACAGTTCTGGAGGAATTGTGAAAAAGTAAACTTCTGTCATTTAAACTACTCAACCTGTGGTACTTAGTTATGGCAGCCCTAGCAAACTAATACAATCAGTCTTCTCCCTAAACACAAATGTGGCCCTTAGTGTCCTGTGATCCACATCCCACATCATGCTGACAGTGCCTAGAATCCCCAAATACTTTATCATCTTCTCTTGCAGCATGTCTCTTGCACAAGCTCCTGAGTGTATTTACTTCTAAACAGTACTCGCCCCAAAACATTTTCAATGTATCCTTTCATAAGACAAAATTTTGAGAACTTACATACCTGAGAATGTTTTTATTACCCCTCACAATCGAATGGCAATTTTATTCGAGGTAAAACTTTACATGCAATGTGATTTTCTGTCAATATATTAAAAGTACTGCTTCACTGTCTTCTCACATCATGTTGCTGTGAAGGAGTCTGATACCAATCTGATTCTTGTTTATTTTAGGTGATCTTCACTTTCTGGAAGCTTGTAGAACTTTTTCTTTGTCCTTGATGTTCTTAGATATTATAATATGTACAGTGAGTGTTCCTTTTCTTTTATGTTTAACAGTTCATGAACCCTTTCAAACTGAAGTCTTCCATCTTTCTTTAAGTTGGAGTAATTATATCTGTTATTTCTCCAGATTATCTCCTTCCATACAGCTCCACTTTCTTTCTGAGTATTCTAATACTAGATACTGGCCCTTTATCTGCCATGCCTGTTAGCTTTTTTATTTTTCTATTTGTTTTCTTTTTTATATACATTCCTGCTGCCTCCTGGAAGAATTTCTTAATTTACTGTTCTACTTCATTAATTAATTTTTTCAGTTATATGTGTCCTCCTATTTATCTCACATATTTTTCTTCCTTTTAAGTCACACTTTATTATTCTACTTGCTATTATTTTGTCTTCCATTGCTCATATTTTCCCTTATCAGCTTAAGTGTTTTTATCATATTTATTTTAAATTCTTAGTTAATATTTCTAATATTCGAAATATTTCTAATAATTCTAATATTTCTAATACTTCTAATATTTCTATTTCAGACAACGCATATACCCCTCAGATATCTGGTCATTTTAGCCTAGAAGTTTTCCCATGAGGATACCAGCTGCCCAGTCCAGTTTAAATGAGTTAATAAAGAGAGAACGAGCCTCCATGTGGACATCCCAGACATCACCAAACCACTGTGAAGTACTCTGATTTGTAGAAACCCATCATGTAGCTCTATTGCTCAGGTCTTGACCTTAAACCTTAAGGAGAAGACGCATTATGGGAAGGTAGATTCCCTATGCTTTAATCCATGAGCCCTGTGAGTCTGAACGGTAGGGGTAAGGCAAGTGAGCCCAGAAGCCCCTGTTTTCATTACATCTTCCCTGAGCAATATTTATTCTGCCTCTCTATGACCCTGGGTCACTTCTGTAGTCAAGGGGTGGGTGATGGCTGTCTTGAGGTAAAGCCAGAGAAAGACAAGAGCAGAATCCAAAAAGCTCCACTACCACCTTGGGCTACCTTCTTTCCCTGGCTGAAACTGACACACCCAAGCGCAAATAGTCTTCTGCACCCTCAGGGGGTTCCCAAAGTTTGTTGATTAGTTTTATTCATTCTTAGAATTCGTGTTTCATTTCTTTTTATTTTCTTTTTCTTTTCTCTAGGATTAATTTGAGGGAAAGGGGCATCATCTTTGTGGGAACCAGAAATCCTCCTACACAGGTTGAGGTATACTTCCCACAGTTTATAAATGCATGTGAAATTGTTCACCTATAATAACATAAAGCGTTAAGTGAAATGATGACGATATTCCAATCCCCCCACAAAAATTCCAAATGTCCTCATGAGACAATATTTTCTATTCAAAACTCATTGGCTAAAAGTGTGTGTCCTTTAAGGGGCCTGCCCTGTTGGCCTGTGTCATTCATTTGCTGCCTCCCCGTCAGGAGCTGCATTCCTGACAGGATTTTGACAGGGTCTAGGATGTCAGACACGCTTATTAGCATTCACTTTTCTCATTAGCCTGTTAAGGACTTGCTAATTAAAATGGCTTTTAAACATCTTTTAGTTACAATTAGTCACTAGCATAAAGTTGTCCACATTGTTTCTGCCATGGCGGTAATTTTCTCTCAGGTCCATTTCCAACTCGTTTCCTCAGTACGCAGCCTCATGTGTCCTCAGTGGTAGCCATGCTCACTTAACACAACTTGGTTCCCTCAGTTCATACCCCATTAGCTGAATTCCTTCACAGGCACACTCCCTCAGTTAGCTTTGGAATGCTGTATAGAGGAAACAGCACTGCACCAAAGGGTCAAATTCTAATCCGTGTTCTTCCAGAAACTACATGTATGACAACAG
Organism: Callithrix jacchus; assembly: GCF_049354715.1. Taxonomy (NCBI): domain Eukaryota; kingdom Metazoa; phylum Chordata; class Mammalia; order Primates; family Cebidae; genus Callithrix; species Callithrix jacchus. The sequence goes on from NC_133520.1 coordinate 7,442,025, forward strand.
CAAAATCATTTTGTCTTCCTCAGTTTTTTATAATCTACAAAACGTGGTTAAAGTTGGAAAAGATGGAAATAAATCACTGCAAATGTTCCAAACTCTAAACCGCTGTGCTTTAGTTTAAGGTTACCCACACTCTACTTAAGCTCAAGAAATATGCACATATTTCTAGAGACCTAGTTCAGCCTACTAGAGAAAGCTTGTAATAGTCCATTCTCGTGCTGCCAATAAAGACAAAGGAAAGAGGTGTCATTGACTCAAGAGTTCAGCATATCTGGGAAGGACTCACAATCGTGGAGGAAGGTGAAGAAAGAGAAAGGCGTGGGCCAGGCGCGGTGGCTCAAGCCTGTAATCCCAGCACTTTGGGAGGCCGAGGTGGGTGGATCACGAGGTCAAGAGATCAAGACCATCCTGGTCAACATGGTGAAACCCCGTCCTACTAAAAATACAAAAAATTAGCTGGGCGTGGTGGCGCGTGCCTGTAATCCCAGCTACTCGGGAGGCTGAGGCAGGAGAATTGCCTGAACCCAGGAGGCGGAGGTTGCGGTGAGCTGAGATCGCATCATGCACTCCGGCCTGGGTAACAAGAGTGAAACCCTGTCTCACAAAAAAAAAGAAAAAAATGAAAGGCGTGTCTTACACAGCAATAAGCAAGAGAGCAGGTGCAGGAGAACTGCCCTTTAGAAAACCATCAGATATCGTGAGACTTGTTATGGAGAGAACAGCATAGGGAAAAAACTCACCACATGATTCAATTTCCTCCCACCAGGTCCTTCCCATGACACTTTAGGATTATGAGAGCTACAATCAAAGGTGAGATTTGGGTAGGGACACAGCCAAACCACACCAAAGCCTCAGTAGCTTTCTGAAGACTCCTTCTAGCTGTCCATTTTCCCCTCATACAATTCAGTGCATCTCACCTCTAGAAGAGTAATATAGATGCATATTCTCATAATTTATTTCCATCAGCACAAACCATATACTTACTAAGTTAATCAAAGACTTAGTCCCCAAATATAAAAAGTAAGTTCATTATTAGAGTTTTTATTATCATAACTTATCTCCACTTGCTCTAATTTATGAGAAGAGCCCACCATTAACAACATTACTATGTCTAAGCTTCCAGCATCATCCAGACCACCACCTCTGGTCAGTTTGAAATCTTAGGAAATATCATTTATTAGTGACTTAATTTAACCTTGACCACTGAACGAGAAATCAACATACACTGAAAGCCTACTTCCCACCAGGGCACAGTATATCCATGTAACAAATATACACATGTACCTCCAAATCTAAAATAAATAAAATTTTAAAAACTAAAAAGAAATCAGAATTGTCTTCTTGCTTGAAAATGTTCTTGAAAGAGCACTGAATTATTTTGAAACTTCTTAAAGTAGCTGGGCATGGTAGCACAACAAGCCTGTAGTCTCAGCTACCTGAGAGGCTGAGGCAAAAGGACCACTTGAGCCCAGGAGTTTGAGGTTGCAATGAGCTATGCTTGCACCACTGCACTGGGCAACAGAGCAAGATCTTGTCTCTAAGAAGCTTGGACTTGGTGCAAATGTGGGTCAAAGGATGACATTGGTTCCTATTTTAGTAAAGGCAGTTGCCTGTTTCAAAAATGGCTGAGCCACGCTACTACACAAAGTTCATTCTGCTATGTTCTTAGCACAAAGCGACTACTACTGCAAATAATGTGTTTTTCAGCAGCATAATGCTTATAGCTTCTGGAAACTTCTGAGAGAATTTCCTCAGCTCTCAGGAATGATTGGATTCATGATCACACTGGTTCAGTACTTACATCAAAGTAAAACAGGGAAGTCCCAGCCAGGCAGACCCAGAAAAACACCCAGCTTCTCTTTGGAGTCTTTATTCCCAAGAGGTTCTTCAGCCCAACTCCTGGAATTCCAATACCAAAGATAGTTTTGTTTTTCTTTTTTTTTTTTTTTTTTTGAGACAGAGTTTTGCTCTTGTTACCCAGGCTGGCATGCAATGGCGTGATCTTGGTTCACCGCAACCTCCACCTCCTGGGTTCAGGCAATTCTCCTGCCTCAGCCTCCTGAGTAGCTGGGATTACAGGCACGCGCCACCATGCCCAGCTAATTTTTTGTATTTTTAGTAGAGACAGGGTTTCACCATGTTGACCAGGATGGTCTTGATCTCTTGACCTCATGGTTGCAAAGCCCTATTCTTTGTGTTATACTCACTATGAGCTTACAAAAAATAATAACTCCCTTGTGACTTTATTAAACAAAATGCACACAGTCTTTATAATATTTGGACTCTCATTCTGATTACTGTAATTGGTAAACTCCAGAATTGCCTCATCTTTGTTTAAACATATCTTCCCTACATATGATTATATATAACTACACACTATAGATATTTTTCAGTGTAGGCCAGGGTGTCAGCGAACTTTTCCTATAAAGAACCAGATCTTTAGGTGTTATGGGTTCAAAGTCTCTGTCACAACCACTCAACTCTACCGTTGTACCTCAGAAGTAATTACAGACAATACACCAATAAACGGACATGGGTGTGCTCCAATAAAACTTTATTTATAAAGTAGATGGTAAACTAGGTTGAGCCCGTCATCCAAGTTTGCTGTGCCCTTATCTAAGCAGCCTTAATAATCAGCTCAAATAATTTTGTACCTGCTCTAAAAATGAATTGAGTTTTTAATTTAGCAAAGTATTGAACTTTCTCTAAAGATGGAGAATATTTTGTATTTTTATTCTGACATAAACAAGCAGAGACACATTCCAGATTTAGACTTTCTCATAATTGGAAATTTAAACACAGTTTGGCTAAAATACAATAATAACTTGAATTTTTCTAAGGCTTAATAATTTATAAAGCTTTTTGACATGCTTTATTTAATGTAGCCATCACAACACCATTAAATAAGCATTACTTTTTTCTTTCCATTTTGTAGCATAGGAAACTACATAAAACTAAGTTAAATGGTTCATTTAGAAACAGCAAGGATTTGAACCCAGATCTCATAACAAAATCATACCAACTTCCCTGTCCAAAAACTACTAATAGCAAAATTAACAGTCATTCTTTGAACACTTGATCGATAAGTTCTGAATCCAAGTGAAGATTCTAGTCAACATTTCTTCACTTAATGCACGTTGCCATGAAAAACTACAAATCAGTGTGTTATTGTGTATATAGGATATTCAGTACACAAAGCACTCTCCTGGTATACATCCAATAATGCAATTCAATTTTTTAAATAAGGTCAATTGTAATAGTCTATTTAGTAAGCCTTTCATGCTCCCTACTGATGATCAATTTTGTTTTCTAAATATTAAATAACTACTTTATTTAATAAAGTACTTTATTTAATAACTACTTTAACAATCCACTTTAGAAGTTTTTGTTTAGGAGAAATTTCAGATGTATTTGTCTGTAGTTTCTGTATTACAGATTTATGTGTTTTGGCACATCTCCAAGTTTTCACAGTAAGTTAATAATTATTGAAGTGATTCTGTTATTCTATCTTCTAACTTTTCCAGTAAATGAAATTGGACAGTGTCTAGGCCTAGGAACTCATTGAAAGCGGCTAAATGATTTCATAATAGTTCCTCTGCAAACTTGAGTCACAACTCAATCTTAAGCAAAGGTATAAGTACCAAAGTATATCATTTGAAGACTGTTCTCCATGAAGAAAAAAAAACAGGTAAGAAAAAAAAAATTCAAATGTTTCTGACTTGTCTGCTTTGGCTAACTTTCTGTCACCATCTCCAAGTAAAAAAGTCCTTCCTTCATTGTTCTTCTTACTATAAAGATACATATTTAACAATTCTTATCATAAAGATAACTGTTCCTATGGTTTCAGATTTTTTTAAAACTTCAGCACATTCGTCATTCTTATTACCCAGATCTCATTTTTACCGGCCGTACAACTTTCATCTATTTACCCTAAGATTTATAATACTGCCCGGATCTTTTTAAAATATGCTATATGTTAATAACTCTAAGGACAAAAGAGGAAAAGCTCATGTTTTTTTCCTCAATAACCACTGTATATTTCATTTAAAAAAATCAAATATTGTTGTTTTTCAGGTCCCTGCATGTGTAATCTTAGAACACAGGAGTGGGGGCGGTGTTTCAGCAGACATGTGACCTTGCCTGAATCTCTAAATCTCTGAGTCTTGTCTTGGGTGGAATCCTCCCCAAATCAGCCCCCAAGGATTTTGGTGCATGTAGCTTATTTGTGGTCGTGATGGTGGCGGTGATGCGATTTGAGAAAACACTATCAGCTAGTGGAAAATGGGGCAGGGCAGGGAGTGTTGGTGAACAGTGTATTGCTCAGGACAGCTGTGGCTTAATCCACCCCCCAACCATACCCAGAACTCTCTGAGACACTGTGTTGGACATAGCTCCGAACTGTCCCACCATGTCGGGGAAGAAGCTGGAAATTTACCCACCTACTCCTGTTCAGCATTAATGAGGGTAGCTCCTGAGGTGTTATCTCTCCAGCATTTTTGGTCTGCTCCAAGGTCAAAGGGCACCCTCCTGCAGACAGACCCAGGTAGCTGGCCAAATGCAGGAGAAGCATCTGCTGGCAACTTCCCGCATGAGATAAAAGTATATGGGCAGGACACACAACGCGTGCTACACTCAGGCTTCTTACTTTTTGATGAGAATAAAAATATTTGCCTCAATTATCTCATGGGATGGATGAAAAGATTAATCATTACTAATATTTATGTACCTCTTTAGAATTCACAAAATATTTTCACGGGCATTTTAAAACATATTCCAGCAAGGATGGGATACATCTCCATAATGACAGTCTCCATTCAACACATGAAGATCTGAGGCTCAGAAAGAGTAAATCATTTGCCTCATATCACAGAACTGGCAATTAGTAAAGGTGGGATTTGAACCAAGTATCCTATCACTCCCAGGCTTTTCCACCACTGCATGTTGCAGGTGCTCTGTCAAGCTCAAATTACTCTATGTATGTAAGGCATAGTTATTCCTCAAGAGGGGTCATATTAACAGAACAAATGCATAACAAAAATTCTTTCTATTGTGTGTGTGTATACAGTTTTAAAAATATATCAGTTAGGTCCGGGCACGGTGGCTCACACCTGTAATCCCACCACTTTGGGAAGCTGAGGTGGGGGGACTGCCTGAGGTCAGGAGTTTGAGACCAGCCTGGCCAACATGGTGAAACCACGTCTCTACTAAAAATACAAAAAATTAGCCGGGTTGGTGGTGGACACCTGGAATCCCAGCTACTTCGGAGGCTGAGGCAGGAGAATTGCTTGAACCCAGGAGGCAGAGGTTGCATTGAGCCAAGATCATACTACTCTGCACTCTTACTTTTTGATGCCCAGCCTGGGCAACAAGAGCGAAACTGTCTCAAAATATATATTGGTAGGCCGGGCACGGTGGCTCACGCCTGTAATCCCAGCACTTTAGGGGGCCGAGGCAGGGAGATCACGAGGTCAAGAGATTGAGACCATCCTGGTCAACATGGTGAAACCCTGTCTCTACTAAAAATACAAAAAATTAGCTGGGCACAGTGGTGCGTGCCTGTAATCCCAGCTACTAAGGAGGCTGAGGCAGGAGAATTGCCTGAACCCAGGAGGCGGAGGTTGCGGTGAGCTGAGATCGTGCCATTGCACTCCAGCCTGGGTGGAGTTTTTTTAAAACTCCGTCTCAAAAATATATATATATATATTAGTAAAATGCATAAACAGCAGAGAGGAGTCCTTTCTGGCTCTTAACCCTAGTGTGGCCATCTGCATGTCTGTGTGCATCCATGTGATCTGTTGCTTTGAGAGCCACTTCATTTCATTGAGGATGGAGCAGAATAGAGCTAAATCCACCAAAGCACAAAAAGGGTCAATGTGAACAACCAAATGAAAAAGGCATTTATGGGGAGATTGAGAACTTTCCATTGGAGTAGACTCAATGCATACAATCCTTTTCTCAATGGAGCTAGTAGGAGAAAATTCAATTATTCCTCAGCCTCCATATATTCTTGGCCACCCACGAGCTGAACTGCGTGAAAGGCTGACCTACCTTGATTTCTGATCAAGGCATTTCATTCACTAGAAGAGTGTCTAAAGGCTTCTCTTATGAAGCAAAGACCCGGGAGTAAGGTAGAAAGCATGGACCTAGTATATTTACTAAGCAAAATGTTTTCTTTCACCTTGTTTACTTACTGACTTGTTCTAAAATTATTTCTGTTCCTGCAAGTTACTTTGGGGTTTTTCTCTGAATAGTAATGGCCCATTTACTTTTTACCCTGTACACTTATTTTCCTTCATTTATTAGACTTCTTTAAACATGCCCACTGCCCACAGGCCTCTGGGCACAAGTTCAAAACTAAATGCTACAATTACATGAAATGCAATGGCCAAAGAATATAACTTCACATAAGAGAAGGGTGGATGGGTGGGTCGAGAGTGGAAGGAGTTCATCAGGGAAGCCAATGCCAAACCAGAAAGGTACATCTTGTACCACACCCTGTAGGCACTAGGCATGAGGAATTATATGCTGGACTCAGTAAAGTAGCAAAACCTTTAGAAACCTGAGGTTGGATTTAAATTTAGATGCCAGCAGTTTAAAGCGGAGGATAAAGCTGGCCAAAAACGATCACTCTGTCCTAATCTGTGGCTATGTATCTATGTTCAGGAAAGCCAAAATTGAGTCTGGGAGAGAAAATCTCTAGACCCATTTCATAAAGACAGGGTTGATATGGGCGAAGTGAGGAAGGAGGACTAGTTACAACAATAGCTAATGTTTTTCTAGTGTTTACTTCATGCCAAGCACTGTCGTTAATAATAGACATATACACAGAGAGATACGTTTATCTCATTTACATAAGATCATTTCAGGGGGCATTTTATCCCCACACTGACAGTTCAAGCAACTCGCCCAAAGTCATACAGCAGGTAGATTGGAAAGTCTGGATTAAACTCAGAGAGTCCAACACCAGAAATAGTTGTACTTTCCTGATTGTAGGAACTACGGATGATATTTAAGTGATAGACTTACTTACATAGCAGGGTTTTTTTTTTTTTTTTTTTGGCAAGGGCGCTCAAAGCCACGATCAAAATTGATTCAGGAGTAGGGAGACCTAGTTCTCCAACTTATTTTTTCTCCCTTCTTTGTATGTATGTTTTTAAAAAGAAAGAAAAAAAAAAACACTCACCTCTTTTTTTTTTTTGAGACGGAGTTTCACTCTTGTTACCCAGGCTGGAGTGCAATGCGCGATCTCGGCTCACCACAACCTCCGCCTCCTGGGTTCAGGCAATTCTCCTGCCTCAGCCTCCTGAGTAGCTGGGATTACAGGCACGCGCCACCATGCCCAGCTAATTTTTTGTATCTTTAGTAGAGACGGGGTTTCACCATGTTGACCAGGATGGTCTCGATCTCTTGACCTCGTGATCCACCTGCCTCGGCCTCCCAAAGTGCTGGGATTACAGGCGTGAGCCACCGCGCCCGGCCAACACCCACCTCTTAAAGACCTTTCCTCTCTTATTTTTCTCTTTCCCTTACACTTCCTTTTGGTCTACGTGGTCTCTTATCTAAAGGTCAATCCCAGTGTCTAAGCAAGTAGGGGAAAGCCTAAAATCGGCATGGAGAAGGAAAAGATGTTATGGTGATGCTATTCCTCCTGAGACACTAATCTTGATCTTTGACTCGTCTGCCTTGACATGTCTATGATTTAGACATTTCTGTTTTAAATTAGTTGCATTCAATTGAGTTCCATCTAAGTAGACACCATATTGTTGTGAAATAGCACTGTACTAGAAATCTCTGCCTCCAAAATAATAGCTGGCCAATCATGAGATGCTTGAGCAAGAAACTTTATGCCTCCGAAGCAAGTTTTATACAAAATATAGTAAAATATGGTAAACAGGTATAATTTCATTTTATACCCTAGAGATTTTGAGTATTATTTAACTAAGGGTTTAAAATGATATGAACTTCTAAAAATAAAGTAACATAGAGATTTTCATTGCAAAGATCTTAGAAATCATCACTCCCATCCTTACCACAAGAAAAAAGATAGAACAGGCTGGGCATGGTGGCTCACACCTGTAATCCCAGCACTTTGGGAAATGAGGCGGGTGGATAACCTGAGGTCAGGAGTTGAAGACCCCCCTGGCCAATGTGGCAAAACCTTGTCTCTACTAAAAGTATAAAAATTAGCCAAGTAGTTCCAGCTACTTGGGAGGCTGAGGCAGGAGAATGGCTTGAACTCAGGAGGCAGAGATTACAGTGAGCCAAGATGGTGCCATTGCACTCCAGCCTTGGTGACAAGAGCAAGACTCTATCTCAAAAAAAAACCTCCAGTAATAATGCTGGAGAATTTTTCAAAATTAACGAGAACACCAAACCATAGTTCCTGGAGACTGGGAGAACACCAAGCAAAATAAACACCAAAAACAAAACAACATGTAGACATATTATTTTTAAACTTCAGAAAAGCAAAAGCAAAGAAAAAGTATTAAAAGAATTCAGAAAAAGGAGCACCTGACCTATAAAAGAACAAGAACAAGAATTAAGTGGACTTCTTAACAGAAACCATGCAAGCAAGAAGAGAGTACAATGAGGTACTTAAGTGTTGAGAAACAAAAGCCACCCACCAAGATTTCTATACCCAGTGAACTTCTCCTTCAAAAATGAAAAAGAAAGACTTTCTTTTATTATTATAATTATTATTTTTTTTTTTTTTTGAGATGGAGTTTCACTCTTGTTGCCCTGGCTGAGGTGCAATGGCAATCTTGGCTCACTGCAACTCCACCTCCCAGGTTCAAGCCTCCCTGCCTCAGCCTCCCAAGTAGCTAGGATTACAGGTGCCCACCACCAAGCCCAGCTATTTATTTTTTACATATATACTTTTAGTAGAGATGGGGCTTCACCATGTTAGCCAGGCTGGTCTTGAACTCCTGACCTCAAATGATCCACCCGTGTCAGCCCTGAAAGAAATGTTAAAAGTTCTTGGGGGAGAAGAAAAATGATATAGATCAGAAACTCAGATTTACAAATAGAAAAGAATCTTGAAGAAGAGTGAATAAATGTAAAATAGAGTCTTTAGTTTTTCTTATTCTTAATTGATCTAAAAGGTAACTCTTTGTTTAAAGTAATAATAGTAATAAGATATTGAGTGATTGTAGCATATGGATAATTGAAATTAGGGAAAGCAACATTGTAAGAAATAGGAAAGAATAGAAAATACATTGTTTTAAGGAAAATACATTCTTTTAAAGAATAGAAAATACATTGCACTACAGGTGAAGTGGCATATGATCTTATTTAGTTGTAAATATATATTGCAAACTCTAGTGGATGATTATAATTAAAGAGAAGAAGAACAGTTATGCTAAGAGAGGGGAGAAAATAGAATTATATAAAATACTCAGGACAAGAGAAGGTAGAAAGAGAGGGTGTGAAAGGTTGAATTTTGCCTTCCTCCATCCCACCAAAGTCATATGTTAAAGTTCTCAGAACCTCAGAATATGATGTATTTGGAGACATGGGCTTTAAGGAGATAATAATGTAAAATGAGCTCATTGTGATGGATCCTAATCCAACATGATTGCTGTCCTTTTAAGAAGAAGAGATCAAGAGAAAATCATACACAGAGAGAAGACCACATGAGGACACAGCAAGAAGGCAGTTATTTGCAAGCCAAGGAGAGAAAATCTCCCAAGAAACCAAACTCACCAACATCTTGATCTTTGACTTCTAGCATCCAGAACTATAAGAAAATAAATTTATTTTATTTAAGCCATACAAGTGGCATTTTCTCATGGCAGCCCTAGCAAACTAATAGAGGGAAAGAAAGAAAAGAAAGAAAAATGCAGTAATTGCAAAATAGTTGCAAACATGATATATAATTAATCCAACTTTACCAATAAGCATATTAAATATGAATGACGCAAATAAACCAATTTTTAAAATAGAGATTGTTGGAGACGATTTTTTAAAAGGGTCCAACTATATGTTCTATAGAAGAAACCCACTTTAAAAACACAAAAAGATTAAAAATAAAAGAGTAAAGAAAAAACTATCATTTTAGCATCAACCAAAAGAAACCTGGAGTAGCTGTATTAATTTTATACCACATAGAGTTCTGAGCAAAAACGAAATAATTATTAGCGATAAAGATGGGCATTACATTTCTCTGATGATTAGTGATGTCGAGTATTTTCTCATATCTTTTTTGGCCACTTGGATGTCTTCTTTTGAGAACTATCCATAGAAGTTTTGTGTCTTGAGAGTTTACTTTCCTGTCCTTTGCCCACTTTGTAATGACATCATTTGTTTTTTGCTTGTTCAATTGTTTAGGTTCCTTATACATTCTTAATATTAGACCTTTGTTGGACACATAGCTTGTGAATTTTTTTCCCATTCTCTATGTTGTCTGTTTAGTCAACTCCCAGTTTCTTTTGCTTGCAGAAGCTCCTTAGTTTAATTAGACCCCATTTGTTATTTTTTAATTTTGTTGTAATTGCTTTTGAGGACTTAGTGATAAATAATTTGACAAGGCTGGTATCCAGAATGGTATTTCCTAGGTTTTCTTCTAGGATATTTTATAATTTAAAGTCTTCCATTTAAATCTTTAATTTATTTTAATTTACATTTGTATATGGTGAAAAGTAGGAGTTCAGCTTCATTCTTCTGCATCTGGATAGTCAGCTATCACATTACTATTGATTGAATCGAGAGTCCTCTCCCTATTGCTTTCTTTGTTGGCTTTGTGGAAGATCAGATGGTTGTAGATGTGCAGTTATATTTCTGGGTTCTCTATTCTTTTCCAGTGATTTATGAGGTATATGTATCTATTTTTCTACCAGTACCATACTGTTTTGGTTACTGTAGCCTTGTAGCATAGGTTGAAGTTAGGTAATGTAATATCTTGGCTTTGTTTTTGGTTGTTTGTTGTTTGTTTGTTTTTTTGTTTTTGTTTTTTTCTTAGGATTACTTTAGCTTGTCAGGCTCTTTTTTGGTTCCATGTGAATTTTAGAATAGTTTTTTTCTATTTCTATGAAAAATGACATTGGTAGTTTAATGGGAATAGCATTGAAACTATAGATTGCTTTGGGCATTATTCCCATTTTTAACAATATTGATTATTCCAGTCCATGGGTTTTGTGTTATCTATGATTTTTTTCAATACTATATAGAAGTTCTCCTTGTAGTACCTCCTTGATTAGATGTATTCTTAGTGGCTACTGTAGATGAGATTGCATCCTTGATTTGTGGCTATTGTAGATGAGATTGCATCCTTGATTTGTGGCTATTGTAGATGAGATTGCATTCTTGATTTGGCTCTGTTTCAACATTGCTGGTGGATAGAAATGCTACTGATTTTTGTACATTGATTTTGTATCCTGAAACTTTACTGAAGTCATTTATCAGCTCTAGGGTCCTTTCAGTGGTATCTCTGGGGTTTCCTAGATATAGAATCATGTCAGCAATGAGGGATAACTTGACTTCTTCTTTTCATATTTAGATGCCTCCCATTTCTTTCTCTTGCCTGATTGCTGTGGCTAGGACTTTCAGTACTATGTTGAACAGGAGTGGTGATACAGGGCATCTTTGCCTTGTTCCTGTTCTTAAGGGAATTGCTTCAAGTTTTTGTACATTCAGGATAATGTTGGCTGAGGGTTTGTCATAGATGGTTATTATTTTGAAACATGTTCAATGCCTAGTTTGTTGATGCTTCTTTATGAATAAATATTGAATTCTATCAAAAGCTTTTTTTACATCTATTGAGATGATCATATGGTTTTTGTTTCAATTCTGTTTATGTGACGAATCACATTTATTGATTTAGATATGCTGAACCAATGTTGCATCTCAGGAAAAAGCCTACTTGGTCATAGTAAACTAACTTTGATGTGATTCTGGATTCAGTTTGCTGTATTTTGTTGAGAATTTTTGTGTCTATGTTCATCAGGCATGTTGGCCTGTGGTTATCTTTTTTCATTGTGTCTTTGCCAGATTTTGGTATCAGGGTGATGTGGGCTTTATAGAGTAAGTGAATGAGTCTGTCCTTGATTTTTTGTAATAGTTTTAGTAGAATTAGTACCAGCTCTTCTAGAAGATAACAGAGGAAGAATTCCAAGTGATGGGTTTGGACACGTGGCTACAACACTGAAAGCATGCTCCATGAAATTAAAAAATGATAAATTGGACTTTATTAAAATCAAAACGTCTACCCTCCAAAAGACACTATTAAGAGAATGAAAAGACACACCCAAAACTTGAAGAAAATATTTGTAACACACATATCTGATAAGACTTGTATTTAAAATATATAAAAAATACTCTTAAAACTAAAAAAAAAAAAACCTTATTTAAAAATAAGCATAGATTTGATATCTCACCAAGGAAGATGTACAGATTTTTTCTTAAAAATAAAAGCATACAAAAAGAAAAAACTGCTCAACATCATTTGTCATCAGAGAATTGCAAATGAAAACAACGAGATACCGTAATATACATGTTAGAATAACTAAAATATTTTTAAAAAAAAGAAACTGTGTAAATTACTGGCAAAGCAATAAGAATGCTCATTCATTGCTAAGAAGACGCAGTTACTTTGGAAAACAGTTTGGTGTTTTTTCGCAAAGCTAAACAGAATCATGCCATGTGTCTGTGCATTTGTGATACTATAACAGAATGCCACACTAGATAGTTTAACAAGAACAGATATTTAGTTCTCACAGTTCTAAGTCTGGGAAGTCCAAAATCAAGGCACCAACATCAGGTATGGGCTTCTTGCAGCCTCACATGGCAGAAGGCTGAAGTACAAGAGAGGAAACTCACTTCCACAAGCTATTTTTATAATAGCATTAATCCATTCCTGAAGATGGAGTCTTCATGACCCAGATACCTCTCCCATCAGGCCTCATATCCCAATTGCATTGGGAATTGTTTCCAACACGCAAATTTCGGGGGACACATTCAGACCATAGTGCCCTTTGATTCCACAAGTTCCAAGGTATTAGCCCAACTGATCTGCAAAATTATGTCCACACAAAAACCTACAGATGAATATTTTCAGAAGCTTTATTTATAGTCACTCAAAATTACAAGCAACAAAAATGTCCTTCAATAAATATTCATAAATGGATAAGCAAACAGTAGAATATCCGTTAGATGGAATGTTCATTCTTAACAAAAAATATATCATTAAGCTATGAAAAGATATGAATAAACTTTAAATTTATATTTCTAAGTAAAAGAAGCCAACGTGAAAGGCTTTATATTGCAATTGCAATTATATAACACTTTTGAAAAGGCAAACTTATAGACAATAACATCAGTGGTTGCCTATGGTTTAAGAGGAAAATAGGAGGATTGAACAGGTAGGACTCAGGTACTGTTTTTAGAACAGTGAAATTATTCTGTATGATAGCATAATGATGGATACATGACATTATGAATATTTCAAAACCCACTGAACTTTATAACACAAAAGGTAATCTACATGTAGGCAATTTTTAAAAAATCATTAACAATATTGGAAGAACTCAGAAAGGAATGTAGGCAGCAATAACATAACCTATTATGTATCTATGAAACCTCACTGAAAAGAATGGGGAAAATGGTACCCACTCCAGTAATTCTAGAAATGATTTGAGTAAGACTAGAGACAAATTGCACGTAATCACTATACTCTGAAAGATGGAGCTATTTCCGAGGTGGGTATGGGTGAAAAATTCCGATGCTCGTATCTATGTACACTGGAACTCAGCAGTTAATAAACTGAACTTTAGCATATAGTGTGAACTTAAACGGCGATGGTGAGGACCAGATTTCCTATTGTTGAAGTGGGATTGTGAAGATAAGTAAGGGGAACAGCTAGAATAACTCATGTGGTAATGCTTAGCATTAAAGACATCAGTATGAACCCACACTTAGCTTAAAATAGATACAAATAGTTATAAGAGAAAGATGTATAGATACGTGTACACGGGTTAGTATACACACATATATTTCCTAACTCTGTTAGCTGAGAGGGCCTAGAATCAGAGATACTCCAGTAGCAACAAGTACTCTATGTATCAAGATCTTGCTCTCTAATACCATTCTGCAATAAAGGAGCCTGGGCTTCTTGGAGAAATGGCTGATTCTAGGACTGGTGCAGAAAATGCGCAAGATGATCTTGAAGCAATTTATAATATCAGAGAGTAAGAAGTGCTAAAATAAATAAACACATACGTACATATATACAAACACACACATATTAATGGGGGTATATCAAAGAAGCACAGTAGCCACCTAAAAGGACTCCTAATGGCCAAACCTGGAACAATTTAAGGAACAGAATATAGTGTTGGATTATCCTAAGAGTAGAAAATAAATACCTATGAGTCCATACTAAGTAAATAATTGAATTTATTTATTTATTTAATTTATTCATTACTTACTCATTTTATTTATTTAACAAATGAATAAATAAATCAGGGAGAAGTGACAAATCTCCCATGTAGAATTGTAGATATCCTGTCCTCAAGGAGGAAGAATGCAACTCCCACTCCTCAACTGTGGGCCGGACATGGTGATTTCCTTCCAAAGAGTACAGAATGGAACAAGAAAAGAATGACTAAACAATGGAGAAACCTGGCCAACATTACCGGAGCCAAGTGATCAAGGTCAACATCAACAGTGATAATCATTTCTACGGATACTGTACCCTGCATGCAGCACAATATCAACATACAATGCAGATGGCACTTTTCCTCTGTGGTCTTCCCCTCAAGAACTCTTAACCCAGTCATGAGAAAGACATCAGACTAATTATAGTATGAGGACATTTGACAGAATTCCTGACCAGTACTCCTCAATACTGCTGAGGCCATCAAAAACCAAGAAAGTCTTAGAAACTGTCACAGCCAAGAGGCGCCTAAGGAGACATAGCCTCTAAGCATAAAGTGGTATTCTCAATAGGATTCTAGAACAGAAAAATAACATTAAGTAAAAACAGGAAATCTGAATAAACTATGGATTTTAATTAATAGTCATCAATATTGATTCATTAATTGTAACAAATGAACTATAAGATGTCAATACAGTAAAAAGTTACATGTGTGGTACGTGGGAGCCTCTTTAATAAATGTATAACTGTTCCAAAAAATAAAGCGTATTTAAAAAAATAAAGTAGCATGAATAAATAATGTGATGAAAGTGTTTTGCATTTAGATGTATTGAAACTACTTGCCTAAAAGAATCAAATTCAAGTTGTCAGATTAATTATCTGGATCTTGACTTGAGACCTTCAGACTTAAACTGTGCTTAGAGAAAAAAAAATTGAGAGGTCAAGATGATATGATAAACTAGTGAATGATAAACTAGTGAAGAAGAAAGTCTGATCCAAATGATCCTGATTATCCACAGTCATTGAATTCATCAAGACATAGCTCTGCTTCCTTTGCTTCCAGTCCTCTTGGGAATGAATCCTCAGTGGTGAATCATTCATCCTGAGATACATCATCCCGTCATTCATCCCTGAGATACATCATCCCTGAGAGAGATATCCGTCTCCACTGAGACAGGCTGCCAGTGACGGCTCTGGCTGGTGCTAATTCCCACTCTCACCCAGGGACCGAGACACAAACTCGCAAGACCAAGATGGCTGTTTTGGGCCCCTGAAGAGAATATTTCCGTGTGTGAAGGAAAATGAATTTAACAGGCTCCTAGCCAAAGCCACTGGGTCCATTACCTTCAGGTTCTAATGAGCATCCTACGCCAGCATCCCTGTTACCACCACTACATCAAGTTGTAGGTGACAACTCAGGATTTACGCTGCCGAAAGTCAGCGAGCCTTTCTTTTCCTGCCACCTATCTTTGAAGCTGGTGTTCCATCTGAGGGAAGCCCCTCCTAAATAACAGCTATAACACCGTTAGTTCCCACGCCACAGCAGAACGTGGAGAAAACAGTAGATAGACTCACTGCCAGGTACAGACTCTAAGACACCATGCATAGTTTGGTATATGGGTGTGGAGCACCCAGAGGTAAAGTGATCTGAGATTTCCTGGCCTAACCATGGTGGACTCATTTCTTCCAGTCACTCTCTACCAAAGCCAAAAATGTGACCAGCGTTCCCTCGGGGTCTCTAATTGCCCTGGTGGCTTTGGTAATTGCTCTGGACTCTTTCCACAAAAGAGTAAACAATGATGTTTACTCTTAGATTTCCCACATCCTCTCAGCTCACACTGTCATGGAAGGAAATAAATACCCTTGTCATTTTCATAATAGAGAGTTCTTTTCCACATAGTGTCAAGTATGTTTGTGGTTCATTTGTTTTAATAATCTAAATTTCTTCCTATGATCTATCCTTTACTCAACAGAGCAGACAGTTCACCTTGGCTTAGATACATAGAAGAGGGCAAAGGACCTATTTGAAATGTCTCAGACAGCTGATAATACCATAGGTAAAATATGTAAAAGCCCTAAAATCCAACCTCCTGCCTTTAAACCTAAATGTCCTTGCTAACCAATGACCACCTACTCTCAGAAATGCTATTTGGCTCACTGTATACATCCTGAGTTAAAATCTGCTTCCTGTCCAGGCGCGGTGGCTCACGCCTGTAATCCCAGCACTTTGGGAGGCTGAGGCGGGTGGATCACGAGGTCAACAGATTGAGACCATCCTGGTCAACATGGTGAAACCCCGTCTCTACTAAAAATACAAAAAAATTAGCTGGGCATGGTGGTGCGTGCCTCAGGAGGCTGAGGCAGGAGAATTGCCTGAACCCAGGAGGCGGAGGTTGTGGTGAGCCGAGATCGTGCCATTGCACTCCAGCCTGGGTAACAAGAGCGAAACTCCGTCTCAAAAAAAAAAAAAAATCTGCTTCTAGGGCACTGGCCCTTCTACATTCCTTCTGTATTTGACGAAAAACTCTTAGATGTGGGGAGGAGCTTCTTCAGCATTGCCTCACTGTCATTTTTAGCTGGATTAGTTGACAAAGAACATATTTAACTCTGATAAAAGAGAACATTCAACTTCTAGCTCACCAAAGATGCTGCACAGATGAAATTTGTCCATAAGTCTAGACATTGGGTCTGGAAGCAAAAATGTAAAGAATTTGGGCCTCAAAAGTTGAAATAGAAAAAGGAAGAAGTGCTGACAAGAAAAGCAGGAAGCATGCAAGGAGAAATGCCACTTTCTGAACAGGCTCCCATGTTGCTTTCCTAGGGGATGCAGAACCAAGGATGGTCCAAGCAGCTCTGATAAGTGACAATATTCATAAGGGGTGGTAAATTTTGAGTGGCATTGGAGACAGACCACAATTTGAGTATCTACTCTGCCACTTACTGGCTCTGTTATTTGGAAGAAATAATTTATCTGATGCTAAAATTCTTCATCTGTAAAATGGTAAGAATAATAATTATCCCAGTGTTTTCAAGATTAAAAGAGGCAATTTGTGTAAAGTACTAAGTACATAATTAAGTGCGTACTCCTCCTTAGCCACTACCTTTCTCAGAAGACAGGTGGCTTTAGTGTGGCTTTAGTGCTTGTTTGGTTGGTTGATTGCCTTTGTCACAAAAAAATTAAATGTTCTCAAATTTTCAATGTTTACTTCAAAATCTAAGGAGAGCCAATTTGTTCTTCAATGGTTTTGTCATAGCAAAATACTATAGACTGTGCGGCTTAAATAACAAAACTTAGTTTTCTCACAGTGCTGAAGGTCAGAAGTGTATGATCAAGCTGCGAGCAGTTTCAGTTTCTGGTGAGGGCTCTCTTCCCCATTTGCGGATGGCCACCTTCTCACTGTGTTTTCACAGAGCCTTTTGTTGGTAAACATGCATGGAGAGAGAATGGGGGAATTCCCTGGTGTCTCTTCCTCTAAGGACATTAATTGGATCAGGGCCCCACCCTTGTGACCTCATTTAATCTTAATTACTTTGTTAGAGGCCCCATCTCCAAATACAGCCACACTGGGCATTAGGACATCAACATGAATTTTGGAGGAACACACATTCAGTCCATAACAGGTTTTTGGCAACTGATTGCTCACAGAAGAAGAAGACATGCTATTTGAATGATGGCATATATGCCCCTTGGCAGTGCAAGACTTAGTATAGTTATCCACACAATTATAAGAGTAGGAAAATCAGGTACCTTTTGACTCTCATTATCAAACAAACCTTTTAAACACCTACAGTGTAGATTGCAGTAACAGCTCAAATTTATTCACTCTTCCCTGTATCCTTTGACAGTGTCCTCTCACACTGATTCTAGCTTTAGACATAAGACTCATTTGGGCTCATAGGACATTAGCAGCAGTGATGCAAGCAGAGGCATTAGAAGCACTTGTGCATTGAAGCTTGCCTGCTTGCCACTTATGGAATCAACTACCATGAGAAAAAGCACAGGCTATTCTGCTAGAGGAGAGCTGGCATCCAACTAGCAATCGAGGAGCCCTCATCTATTGTGCCAGTTGACTACAGAAGTGTTAAGTGAACCCCCAGCAAGATCAGTGAACATTGGCCAGATAAACAGTACTAGAGAGCTACCCCAGCCTAAATTGCTGACCCACAGAATCATGAGCTAAATAGACTTTTATTGTTTTAAGCTACTAAGTTTCAGATTGGTTTGTTACATATCAATAGCAAACTGATACATCTATGAAGTGCTCAGGACTTCCTGTTAGGAAATACAGAAGAAATAGAATTGTAGGTGAGAAAACAAGACATACCATATGGGATATATCCTGCACTAAAAGTAAGGAGAAAAATTGTACTGTTAGTTTCGTGAAGTATAATATTGATACCAAAGAGTGAGAAAATTACACATAACCTGGAAACATTATGTAATTCCAGCATTTTGCATTCCATTTAGGATGAAAATTAATAAAGCTCATAAGAATTAATAATGGGGGAAAAGATATCAGGGACATTTATTTTGCATCCAAGAAAATTTTCTCTCTCTATGGTACAACTCACATTTTGGGAAACAAATCAGATCACATTTCTTTTACCCAAACTGCTTTGCCCATTCCCTGAAATTACATATGACGACATAATCCAAGTGCAACCTGGCAAAATAGAGAAAGTGCAGCTCGAGTCTGGTTTCTCTTCCATTTTTATTTCTCCTGGGTCCCATTCATATTTCTTACAGACACTTTCCCTTGTGACCCAATCTAATTTGATTCCCTACCACATCTCCTCTACCAAGAGCATCCAAAGCTATTTTTCAGAGATCCTGTAAATAATCGTTTGACAGAACTTAAAAGGTAACATTCAGAAGAAAAAACCTTTAGCTCTAAAAGGAAGGGGGCATGAAAAAAAGGCTCTTTTCAGAACAGCGTCAAAGACTGTACCTGGATATTATCAGCCAATCTGAGTGATCTATTTTTCCAGCTGACTTGACAGAATTGACCCATTATCTTGGCTTTATAGAGAAAAAAATCATAATGAGGTAAAATGAGAAGGAAAAACTGAGCAGTCAGAACAAGGTTATGGAAAGAGAGCAGGCATCCTGAAAGGGCTGATACTTTATGACATAGCAAAAAGTTATCTAGGTACCATAGTCCAACATCCTTCAATGAAGTTAGAGAAGGAGCTTATGTGCTTTGCAGAGAGATCTGACATCTCTGAAAAATTCATTTGCACTTGAATACATTTTAAACTTCCTTTTTACTGTCCCTACTAAGGTATGAATGTTTATTTCCCTCCCATATTCCTGTGCTGAAACCCTATCACAATGTGATAGTATTGAGATGGGATGTTTAAGAGGTGATTAAATCAGGAGGGCAGAGCCCAAATCAATGGAATGGAGGCTTTTATAAAAAAGGCTTCATATATGCCTTTTTCAGCTTTTTTCCTTTCTGTCATGTGAACAATCAAGGCATCATCCTGGAACCACAGAGCAGCCCTCAGAGACACTGAATCTGCCAGCACCTTGATCTTCAACTTCCCGGTCCCCAGAACTGTGGGAAAATAAATTTCTCTTCTTTATAAATTATCCAGTCTCAGATATTTTGTAATGGTAGCACAAGCAGATTACAACCGTCTTCTGTGTCCTTTCTTGGCCCCAGGGGTCTCTCCCCTTTGCCTGTCAAGCTCACTCTACTCTAGAATGTAACCAACACCTTATAGTAGTTTGCTAGGGCTGCCATGACAAAATGCCACAGACTAGGTGGGTTCAACAGAAACTTATTTTCTCACAGTTTTGGAGGCAGAAGACCGAGATCAAGCTATGCTATGGACTGAATTGTGCTCCCCCTCCAAAATTCGTATGTTGAAGCCCTAATCTCCAGTGTGATGGCAGTGGGGCCTATGGGAGATCATTAGTTTTGTATGAGGTCATAAAGGTGGAGCCTTCATGCTGGGATTAGTGCCCTTATCAGAAGAGGGAGAGATACTAGGGCTTTGTCTCCATCACATGAGGACACAGGGAGAACACGGTCATCTGCAAGCCAGGAAGAGAGACCTTACTGGGGAACTGAATTCAGTAGTCCCTTGATCTTGGTCTTCCCAGTCTCCAGAATTGTGAGAAATAAATTTCTGGTGGATAAGCCTCACAGTCCATGGTATTTTGTTACAAATCAGCACAAGCTGATTGATACAAGTTTGGTTTCTTCCCAGAGCCTCCGTCCTTGGCGTGTGCATGGCCATCTTCTCCCTGTGTCTTCAGATTTTTACACTGTGTGTGTCTGTGTCCTTCCTAGGTTCATTTTCTTATAATGACACTAGTCACATTGAACTAGGGCCCATCCTGATGGCCACATTTTACCTCTTAAAGCCCCTTTATTCCAGTACTGGGGTGTAGAACTCAAAGTTCAGGTCCTTGCCTCAGAGGTTATCTTTCACCATACTTCCTTGATGTTAAACCAGTTTCATCGGCTTCATGATTGTACAAGATGGAATGAAAATACTTCTTCCAGGTTAAATATACATGTCAGTTTATTTCAAGGTGCACCCTAATTTTGGACATGTGATTTAAGGGAAAAAAACTGTCTTTTTAGAAATATGATAGTAAATGGCTTTGAAAGCCTAGAAGTTCCTGCAAGATTTACAGAACTGAAGTTCTAGTAGTTGGAATTATGGCCCATGAAAAAGTCATAAGTAGATGGCGCTCCACTGAGTGATCCATTTAGATCACTTAGCTTCACATTCTCAAATCTTGTAACATCACTGAGGATATTTTCAGTGTGGACTGGAGCAAAGGGTGCAAAGGCAGAAGCAAGGGGACTTGCTCAGTTTCTTCCAGTTCTTTTATTAGGAAGTGGTACCCTACACACTGACCATGCTATTAGCCACAGGCTTTATCTTACAAGGTCGTTGTTTTCGAATCCCTACCATGCTCTAGTTCCTTTTTATAGGAACTGCGTAAGTATCAAGCAGGCAGCTAGTCAATGCTGACTGACTGAATTAGTACCATGGTCATTGCAGAGATATTCACATGAGACCACTAGTAATTCCAAGCAGCCTTCATCTTTATTTTGAGGGTGAGAAGGTGTAGATCTGTTCCTTTATAATCCTTTGGTCCGCCCACCACTTACTTCTATCTGAAAGGAAAATTGCCCTTCATGAACATCCATTTCCCAGGGGTGGATATAAAATCGAAATCCCCAGTCTCTGTCAAATACTACTCCTCTTTCTGCTTCACTGCTCTACTCCCCATCCCCAAGCAAATGACCTTAATGTTCACATTGAACATTGAACAAACAGAAACTGAACTTTAGATATTTATCCTGAGTGACTTCCCCAAGAGTATGTGGCAGACTCCGCCCTGCACTGTGCTTTCTCCTTGAGACACTGTCCCTTGTCTCCCAAACTTTTGTCACAGGCTTACTGCTTGCTTTTTTCAGAAATATCGCTAATGACTAAAGAGGGGCAAACATCAAATTCTATTTATTCTTCCTCTCTCGGAGCATTTTCTTGTTTCTGCACTTTCTGTCTAAAATAACCCTTTTTGAAAATCATCATAAAAGCTTGTCACTCCTATTTTGATGTTTCTTACCCCATAACCCCTGCTGGGGCTGCCCTATAACTGTTTTTCTTTGCTGAGCTGATCAAAATTCCCCTGGCTAATTATATCATCTGGGAAGCAGAGGCAGTGGGTGTTGGGAGGGGCAGCCAGTGCCATTCATACTAACTCAGCTTCAGCTACTACATTGCCACTCTCCAAAGAGACTAATTCTTCTTTGGATGTTGACCAAAAAGAAATGAGGGGGGAACAAGCACAAGCAAGACAAACAAACTGCTATTCCTGGACACATGAAAATATACCTTTGGAAGTGGTTTAGTGAGGAAAAAATATTTTTTAACTCCCACCACAACATTTGTCAGTCTAATTTCTTCTTGAGTAAACAGTTCTCTGTTGGAGCCAAATGACACAAGGCGTTTTTCAGCTAAATGGCCTTTTGTTTATCAAGGTTATCTATCCATGTGGATTGTTGTCTCTGGTCACTTGCTCCTCTGGGTTGAAGGCAAAGGCATAAATTGTGCCCGTGTAATCTCTTCATTTTAGGAGATGGGGCACAGGGACAAGTCATAAGACATTTAAGTGCTGGGAAACTTCTTAGCCTGAGTTTTCTTTCTCAGGAGTCAGCTTACTCCACCAGTGCCTCTATTCATGTGGGATATAATGTTATTTCATTTTCCTCTGGTCATTTTACATCCCTGGAGAGAGCTTGACTCATGATATAATTATATGCTCGGCCAGTTCCCACTGAGAATCACTCCAGACTGCCACTGACCTGCCCCCCACTGATCTTCCACTCCAATGCCAAAGAGAGCAGAGCTCTGCCAGAAACAGAGTGACACTTTTTGCAAAACTGTTAATTCTTAAGGTCTCAGACAACAGTTTGCAATGGCTGTTCTCTTTTCTCCAAGGGGAACGTTGAGTGCTAGAGGTTAGTGACTCACTGCAGAATCAGCCCAATTTGTGGTCTCTCTGTGCTGGTCAGCACAGCCTGCCTAGTTCTCTTTGGTGGTTCTTAAAATGTTTCCTGGAGGACAGATTTTTAAATGTTTGGGAATTGAGACTCGTTTTACAGAAAATATAAATATTGCCACTAGAGTTGTATAAAGCATAGTCTTGTATAAAGCCACCTTGGGGAGGTGACAGGATGACCCTCGCAGCCCCTCGTAATCAAGGGCTTGTTACCTGTCCTTCCATTCCATTTGTCCTGAATGGAGATCAGTCAGGGCTGTGGAATCCCATCTCTACAGGCAACACGGAGAGGTCACCTTTTCTGGTTGCTTGATTTCAGATAAGACTTCTCACTGTTTGCAATTACTTGCAGGGCTGGAAGCTTCTTAACCAGATCATTTGAAAGCCATGCCAGAGCTTTATCTCCTAGCACTCTAATGTCTTTTTCTTATGTCTACCACAAATCCAGACTGTTTCCATTAGATCTATTTTTTCTGGTCTCCAAGGCTTTCAGGCTCATGTCAAATCTTAACTTCCTCAGAAAAGCTTTTTCTGACCCCCTAATCTAATTTACATGTTCCCCATTATATTTTTAATCATAGCATCCTATTCTTTCTTCATAGCTCTATCATAACTTGTAATTATATATTTTATTGCTTAAAGTATGTCTCCTTCCATTAGAATGCAAATTCCATGAGCAAACACATGTCTGATTCTTTTTAAAATTTTACTACTGTTAAACCAGAGGTTTCACATAGCACCTGGTACAAAGTTAGTTCTCAATTTACGTTAGCTATAATTAACATCATTATTGTCATTATTTGAATGAATAAATTTTTCTGCAGCCATTCAACTAAATGCTTCATGCTTTTGAAAATTATGACCACTTCCCTCTCCTCCATTTCTTTCTATTTTTCTTTTATATTTATTTCTACATGTGTCATAAAAGATCCTGGATCTTTTCTAATTGGAAAACCATTATATATAATTTCTGCCATTGTAATATTGCATTGCCATCATGGAGACAATCCAAATAGCTTTCTCCCAGAAGGTCTCAGAAACCTCATATTCTTAGTGCAATTGCATCAAGAGGACCAGAAACTGCACCAAAATAGCCCACTTTTTCCACCCAGCGATCCTCTTTACCCCAAATGATCTCCCTGTACTGGCTGGAAAGCATGCTGCTAGATGACCTAGAGTTGCTGCTGCCTGAGGGTAGGCCATGGGGCTCAGTAAGAAGTCAAAGAGTCAGAAATAAGGGTAATGTCAGTCCAACACTGCTCCTCGCAGGGAAAGCAGACTGTGATGACTGAGGAGGGCTGCTGTGTGAACGTAATATGCCCTCACACCCCACTCCTCAGCTGTCCTTTCTAACTCACATTTCCTACAACACCCTCCCCTCCAAGGTCCAAGAAGGAAGTGGCCCTACAGTGCCTTCATTCCAACTGACCTCCCTAGCAGAGATCATCTGACAGTCATCTTACCTACCTGCCTATTTCTTAGAAGCTGTTACCAAGAGGCAAGATCCTGGTCTTGCATCTCAGCTCTGCCACCTATGAATTGTGTGCATTTGAAACAAAGATTTCACTTCTCCCAGTCTCAAATACTGTAACAATAAAATAAAGCTAACTTTCTCATAAAGTTGTTGTGATCATTTAAACAATAATGATGATGATTATACTAACAACAACAGTACTAATGTTTCTAAAAGCACAGTGCATAACACTTCATAGCCTCCCCATAAGTATTTATAGGATTTATTATACCAAACTGCCCAGGATAGTTCATAAGCTGATTGAAATATAATTTTTAAAAATTTTTTATCAGTATCCTCAATTTTTTTTTGAACTACCACTGCTGTCAAAACATGGGGAGTGCAATTAAGAAAAAGGGCTTAAAAAACTCCTGACTTCGTCAAAGACATATATCTGATATATTATGTGACCCATGACAAAAAATAATAAAAATAATGTGCACTGAGCATCAAATGAATGGCCTGAAAAACAAATGCCTCCAATATCACAGGCGGTAGCTATTCCTGTGGGGGGAGCTATTGTAGAAATTTTCTGGGAAGACATAACAGTGCTTTTGTTTCCATTAGACTTTAAAACTCAGTGGCTTAAGAAAAATGATTTATTATTTTTGTGTGATTTTGGGGTTGGCTATGAGGCCCTTCTGCTGGTTTTTTCTGGGCTCACTTCTGAAGTTGCACTCAACTGGAGGGTCTGCTGGTCTAGCAGTTGCTGATGGCTGCTGACAAGGGGGCCTTGGTTCTCTTCTGTGTGACCTTATGTCCTCCATTAAGCCACCCTGATGTCCTTACGTGGAGGTCTCAGTCTAGCATTACAAGACAGTGAAAGTGGAAGCTTCAAAGTCTCTTGAGGCTTGAGCTGTAAAACTAGCATGATACTATTTCCACTTCAGAAGCTTAGTCCAGATTTAAGGATGATGAGTGGAGTGGCAAAGTCACATTGTAAAGTGGCATGCATATTGGAATAAGAATTGGTGACTATTAAAAAATTTACCAGAGCTTAGTTTTGTCATTATTTGTATATAAGTGTTCCTTGTCACTACACTGACAATCCATTGAAGGCAAGTAAAGTGACCCCTGAACTGTTTGCAGTAATTAATGAAGAATCTAGAACAGAGTAGCATCTCAATAAAGGTCTGTAAGTACATAAATGAAGGAACAAATTGTAAGCAAATATAGTATTCCAAGTAGCATACTAATAGAGTAATAATGAAAATAATATTGCTGGCTTCCACTTCTGGCATGAGAAAGGAGTGACCAGAGAAACAGAGACTAGAGTGATCCTCTTTACTTAATGAAATAACTTGGAAAATATATAAAACAGCAGTTTTCAGACAACAGGTGGTATAGGACAGTGATCCCTGGAACATGGAAAACAAACAAAGAGAAACCTGTGGGTGCTCCAGATTACTACCATGAAGAGTGTGCAGGATGTAATCCAGGAAGGGAGAGCTGAATCGATCCCGGCGACTGGTGATTTCCTTGAGTCGTGAAGACAGGGTTCAAAGTTCAAAGAGTGCATGGTAGCTAGTGTTCACAGAGAAGAGTACCAAAGAAAGAAGAGCGTCCAGGGAGAGAGAGTCCTGGAGATAGGCAAGTATCCTTTGAGCCTTTAGCTAAGGACTGATCAGTAAAAACGTATGAAGAAACTGTCAAGGCCAGGGAAAGAACAAATAGAAATAGCAAGCAGAACAATCCCCAGAGCTCACACAGTCTCAAAATAGTTAGTAGTCCCACTAGCCAAGGAGAAAAGACCTCATAACATATGAAGCATTAGACAGGGTTCCCAGAAGAGTATTGACTCAGAATTGGACCCAAGTTAACCATGGACTGACATTTGTTGTAGATCCATCTAACAACAAACATTCAAGCAAAGCCGTAGAAGAATCAAACTATTTTCAGGTAACTTATGTGTATACCAGTTCAAAACTCAAAATATTTAAAGGAATATTTAAAATATGAAATCCAGCATCCAATAATGTAAAATTCACAAGTCTAGCATCCCATTAAAAAATTACCAGGTATGCAGAGAAATAGGAAAATAAAATCCATAAAGAGGAATAAAATAAATCAATAGAAACAGATCAAGAAAGGGTACAGACAATAAAATCACTATATATGAACATAAAATAGTGATTGCAACTAAACTCCATATGTTTGAAGTGACAGGACAAGTCAGGAGTATAATAGGGATACTTACTGAAGATATTTTTAAAGATTTCAGAAGATGGTTATGAAAACATAGTTATGGAAAATATTATAAAAGACCTAAATTGAAGTTCTAGGATGAAAAAATATAACACCTGAAATTTAAAAAAAAAAAACTGAATGAAATTGAAAACAGATTAAACACTGCAGAAGAAAATGAGCAAATTCTTAGTGAGTGGTAGGACAATGTGGAGTGACCTAAGAGGTACATAATTAGACATCTAGAGAAGGAGGAGAAAGAAACAAAAAACAAAATATTTTAAGAAATAATCACTACAACATTTCCAAATTCGATGAAAATTATAAATATACAGACCCAAAGAGTTCAGAAAATGTCAAGCGAAAAATAAAAATTACAGCAACATGTATCATATCAGATGGTTTAAAATGTATAACAAAGTGAAAATCTTAAAATATCAACATCAGAAAAAAGACATATTACATACAGAGGAAAATGATAAGAATTGCAGATTTCTTGTCAGAAGCAATGCAAACCAGAAGACAGTGAGGTGACATCTTTAAAAATCTGAGTGGTAGTGAAGGAAGGGAAGGCAGGAGAACAATCAACTTAAAATTCTATACCCAGAAAAGATATCTTTCAAAAACAAATGTTAAATAAAGAGTTTCTTAGTCGCCCAAAATCTAAAACAATTATTTGCCTGAAAATTACACTACAAGAATGTGGGGGGAGAGAGCCTTTCAGGAAGAAATAAAAGGATAGCAGCTAGAAACGCGAATGTATAAAGAAACAAAGAGCACAAGAAATACACGATGTAGGTTTAAACATAAAGAACTTACCCTTTTTTTTAATTGGCTATTTAAGTATTACTGTATATGAAGAAGTAAACTGTATGACAGTAGTAACACGGGGAGGAAGAGAAAAATGGGCATACCCTTGTAAAGTTCTTACAGTTTACATAAAATGTATAGTATGTATTAAAGGCAGCCTGTAGGAAGTTGAAGATATACATGATAAACCATAAAGCAGCCACTAAAAATTCAAAACACAAAGGTATAACTAATAAGACAACAAAAGAGAGAATCTAAGCAATATGCAACTAATCTAAAACAAGGCAGAAAGGGGGTAAAAGAGTTAAGCAAATAGGACACATAAAAACAAATATCAATTATGTTAATAATTGCATTAAATATAAATAACATAAACACATCAAGGAAAAAGCAGAGATTGTCAGATTGGAAATCAAACAAACACAAAACAAAGAAAACAAAGACAACTTACTAGAAGAAATAAAATAGATTAAAATAAGCAGATTTTAAATATATATATATGTAATTCTAGTACAAATTAAAGAAAATAGAAGTGGCCATATCAACATCAGACAAGGTAGATTTTAAAGTAATAAATATGATAAAAGATAAAAGGGGTCATTTCATAAGAAAAACGTACTTAAATTAGCAGGGGAAACAGAAATCCTAAATGTTTATGCAGCTAATAATAGAAATTCTAAATATGTAAAGAGAAAGCTCAGAGCAGTAAAAGGAGAGATAGATAAATCCACATATATGTCATATATTTCAATATCTCTATTTCAATAAATGATAGAACAAGTAGACAAAAAAGTTACTAGAATATGGAAATGGACACTTTTTCAAACAACTTTACCTAATTAACATTCACAGAACACTCTACCCAACAACAGCAAAATACAATTTCTTTCCAAGTGCGCCAAGGACATTTACCAAGATAAACCATGTTCTAATCTTTAAAAAGATTCAAATTATATAAAATATGTTATTTGGTTACAATGGAATTAAATTGTACAATCAGTAACATAAAAATCTTTACAAAATTCTCTGATATTTGGAAATTTATTAAGACATTTCTAAAAAACATCAAAAGAAGGAATCAATGAAAAATTAGAAAGTATTTTGAATGAAATAAAAAGGAAAACAAGATATACCAAAATGTGTGGGATACTGCTAAATTAGTACTTTTAAAGGGAGATGTATAATTTTAAATACTTTTGGTAGAAAAGAAGTCTCAAGGCCGGGCGCGGTGGCTCACGCCTATAATCCCAGCACTTTGGGAGGCTGAGGCAGGTGGATCACGAGGTCAAGAGACAACAAGGTGAAACCCTGTCTCCACTAAAAATACAAAAATTAGCTGGACATGATGGTGCGTGTCTGTAGTCCCAGCTACTCAGGAGGCTGAGGCAGGAGAATTGCTTGAACCCAGAAGGCAGAGGTTGCGGTGAGCCGAGATTGTGTCATTGCACTCCAATCTGGGTAACAAGAGCGAAACTCCATCTTAAAAAAAAAAAAAGAAGAAGAAGAAGTCTCAAATCAACTACTCTAACTTTCACTTTAAGGAACAAGAAAAAAATAATAAATACAAAATAAAAGAAGAAAATTTTAAAAAAGAGCATAAACCAATGACACAGAAAACAGAAAAAATAATGTAGAAAATCAACTAAATTACAAGCTTGAACTTTGAGAATATCCACAAATTTTATTAAGATCTAGGGGGAGAAGTGAGAAAATATAAGTTACCAACATTAAGAATCAAAGATAGGATATCACTACAGATCCTACAGATATTAAAAAGCTAATAATAGAATGTTTGCGGGCAAATTCTAGCAAACAAGATATAATCTATGATATAGATTCTCTCAACATTTATGACTAGATACAATGCACTCACAATCAAAATTCCAACCCGCTATTTTGTGTAAATTGGCAAGCATATTCTCAAATTTGTACAGAAATTTGAAGGCCCTAGCATAATCTAAAAGCTTTGAAACAAAAAGAATAAAGACAGAGCACTACACTACCTTATTTCAAGACTTACTATAGATGTACAGTAATCAAAACAGTGTGGCATTGGCATCAAGATAGACAAACAGAACAGTCAAGAATATATAGACATGTCAATCATTACTCGATATATAAAAATTAACTCAGGCCAGGCGTGGTGGCTCACGCCTATAATCCCAGCACTTTGGGAGGCCAACGTGGGTGGATCACTAGGTCAACATGGTGAAACCCTGTCTCTACTAAAAATACAAAAATTAGCTGGGCATGGTGGCACAGCCTGTAGTCCCAGCTACTCCGGAGGCTGAGGTAGGAGAATTGCTTGAACCCAGGAGGCAGAGGTTGCGGTGAGCCAAGATCTCACCGCACTCCAGCCTGCGTAATAAGAGTGAAACTCCGTCTCAAAAAAAAAAAAAAATTAACTCATTAAACTATAAAAATCCTAAAAGAAAACAAATGAGACTATCTTACTGATCTTGGATTTAGTAAAGAATTCTTAAATAGGGCATGAAAGACATCTTTTATAATCATAGGTATCTATTCTTCATAATTTATAATATCTATAATATTGGACTTAATAAAAATTTAACACTATTGTTCTTCAAAAGACATTATTAATGGCTGGGTATGATGATTCATGCCTGTAATCCAACACTTTTGGAGGCAAAGTCAGGAGGATCACTTAAGCCAGGAGTTTGAAACCAGCCTGGGCAACAAAGCTAGACCCTCTGTCTACAAAAAAATAATTTTTTAAAGGACACTACTGTAAAATATAAAGCAAACCTTAGGCTAAAGACAAGATTTGCAGATCTATGTCTACAAAAGGGGTGGTATCTAGATGTAAACAACTCTTACAACTTAATAAAAATGGGGGGGAACCCCCACAATTTTTTAAATGGGGAAAAGATTTGAACAGATATGTCACACAAAAAAAGTATATGGTTGGCAAATAAATACAGGAAATGCAAATTGACATCACAAAAATCACACTACACATTTACTAAAATAGCTAAAATGTTTAAAATTCACCATAGCAAACATTAGCAAGAGTATTGAGCAACTGAAACTTTCATACGCTACTACTGGGAATTTAGGGAGTGTAAAATTTTATGACCACATTGGAGAATATCTTAGCAGTTTCTTAAATAGCTACACATTCACTTATAATATTCAACCATTACATTCTTCAGTATTTATCCAAGAAAAACAAAAACATATGTCCATTAAAAACTTGTATATAAATGTTCATAGTAGATTCATAATAGCCAAAAACTGGAAATAACTGAAATGTTCACCAAGAGGTGAATGGGTAAATATATTATGGCCTATCCATAGAATGGAATACTACTCAGCAATAAAAAGGAACAAACTCATGATACAAATAGCAACATAAGATAATTCCTTAAATAATGATGCTGAGTTGAATAAATACAGTTACAAACAAATGTAGAGTGCATTTATATCAAATTCTAGAAAGTGCCATCTACTCTATATTGACAGAAAGCAGATCATTAATTACCTCAATATGGGGAACTGGAGAGAGAGATCAATTACAAAGAGGCATTAAAAAACTATGAGAGTGATACATAATGTTTATTATCTTAATTACGATGATGGTTTCATGGTAATAGTCATATGTAAAAACGCATCAAAGTATACGCTTACGTATGTGAAGTTCCTTTTATAATTGCTATACTCAAAGATTCAAAAATTAACAATGATATTAATACCTAATAATTAAATCGAGCTTATGTGCTAAATAAGCAGTTCTCAAACTTTATCTCAGGACTCTTGTATACTCTTATGGGTTATTGAGTACATCAAAACATTTTGTTTATATAAATTTTATGTATCAGTATTTACCATATTAGAAATTAAAATAGAATTTAAAAAATTTGAATTTGCCAATTTATTTTAAAACAATAATAATTAACCCATGTCTACAAAAGATGATAACAGCATCTACCCCATAGAGGTGTGATAAGGATTTAAATTCAGCAACGTGCTAGGACGTGGGAAAGCTCAATAGCTTGTAGTTATCGATACATAATCCTACACTCTAAATATTTAACAAATGTGCTATATTTTACTAACCTGCATAAGATACAGTGTGGAACTAAAATCCTACCATACACATAGACTTAGAAATGGCCTTAAACATAGATGGAACATCACAAATAAATAAAACTTATCACCTCCGAGAACACAACATGATTTTTAAAAGGCATTATGAATCCGCTGAAAATAAACAGATTATTCCACAATGGCATAGAAAAAAATAGCTAACAAGGTAGGAAACAAAGTTAACATAAAAATCACCTCAAACTGGCCGGGCGCGGTGGCTCACACTTGTAATCCCAGCACTTTGGGAGGCTTAGGCTGGTGGATCACGAGGTCAAGAGATCAAGACCATCCTGGCCAACATGGTGAAACCCCGTCTCTACTAAAAATACAAAAAATTAGCTGGATGTGTGGCACATGCCTGTAATTCCAGCTACTTGGGAGGCTGAGACAGGAGAATCGCTTGAACCCAGCACGCAGAGGTTGCGGTGAGCCGAGAATGCACCATTGCACCCAAGCCTGGGCAACAAGAGGGAAACTCCGTCGCAAAAAAAAAAAAACACCTCAAATTACACACTGACATAAGTTCTGGATGTTTCTAAGTGAAAATACAAAGAAAAGTTCTATGAAGAAAGGAGTTCTGAAGTTTTAAAGCAGTAGGAAAACATATAAAAGAAAATTTAAATTTTACAAATAAAAAAGCAAATTTCTGTAGCTAAAAACTCATAACACAAAAAAGTAACCAAGTGGGAAGTATTTCCACAAATCTATAGCATATATGTCTTCAGTATGAAATAAACTTATCCGAATTTTTGTTACATTCAATGTTTTTTGCTTAGGGCTTTGTTCAGTAAAGTGAAATCTACAAAGTTATTTAAGAATTATTATAGTATAATAGCATCAGAATATTTAAAAATATTTTGGGTACTACAGAAGGTACTATAAAACTAACATTTGAGAAATAGAGCCCACTTTTATTTTTAAAATAAGCAAGCTGTGGCAGTTTTTTCTTTTCTTCCTTTTTTTGGCCATTGGAAAGCTCAATCATCTTTTCATGATTTTTTTTCTTTTCATTCTTATTGTATATATTTAAGGTGTATGTCATGTTTTCATACACATACATAGTGAAATGATTACTATAGTCAAGCTAATTAGAATATCCATCATCTCACAGCTGGGCACGGTGGCGTGTGCCTGTAATCCCAGCTACTCAGGAGGCTGAGGCAGGACAATTGCCTGAACCCAGGAGGCGGAGGTTGCGGGGTAACAAGAGCAAAACTCCATCTCAAAAAAAAAAAAAAAAAAAAAGAGTACCTACAACCTATTTTTTTAGGAAATTTTCAATATACAATACAATATTAACTATAGACTTTATGCTGCACATTTGCTCTCTAGACTTATTGATCCTAATTGAAACTCTGCAGTCAATTTCTTCCCATTTTCCCATCCCACTCTCAGCCCCAGATCCCAGCAACCACTATTCTACTCTTCACTTTTTTGTATTTGACATAAGACCATGCAGGCCTGGGGCTGTCGCTCACGCCTATAATCCCAGCACTTTGGGTGGCTGAGGTGGGTAGATTATGAGGTCAGTAGTTCACGACCAGCCTGGCCAAGATGGTGAAACTCCATTTCTACTAAAAATTAGCCAAGCATGGTGGTGAGAGCCTGTGATCCTAGCTAATCGGGAGGCTGAGGCAGAGAATTGCTTGAATCCAGGAGGCGGAGGTTACTGAGAGCCGAGATCATGCCACTGCACTGCCTGGGCAACAGGGTGAGATGTGTCTCAAAAAAAAAAAACAGCAGTATTTTTCTTTCTGACTTACTTCACTTAACCTAATGTCCTCCACATTCATGCATATTATAAATGACAAAATCATCTTCTTTATTAAGGGTACATGAAATTCCAGTGTGTTTGTGTAACATTTTATTTATCCACTCATCTATTGATGGACACTTACATTGATTTCATATCTTGGCTACTATTAATCATGCTGCAATGAATATGGGAGTGAAGATATTTCTATGAAGTGCTGATTCCATTTCCTTTAAGTATATACCCAGAGGAGGGATTGCTGAGTCATGTGGTGATTCTATTTTTAATATTTTGAGGAAGCTTCATACTGCTTTCCATAATAACTGCACCTGCAGATATTTTATAAACTAAGGAACTTATTTGATAAACAGATCAAAACATTGAATATGATTCACAAATAAGGGGAAAAATGCTCAGCCTCATTACCAAACCCAAATGTGTGTGTACAAATTTCAAGCAAAGATACACAATTTTCCTTGTCCAAACAATAATTATTTTACATCATTTACAGTTTCTGGTCTGAGAAAAATCACTCTGAATAAGGACTCCATTGGTGTCAGAAACTCAATTCAAACCAATTTGAATAAGGAAATAAAGAGAGAGTGGGAAGGGAGGCAGGTAAGGAGGTAGGAAGGAAGACAAGAAGAATAGAGAAAAATTAATCACTGTTGGCTTATCTAAGTGAAAAACATAGGGGTAGAACTAGCTGGTTTTAACTTGCAGGTGAATCCCAACAGCCCTACAATGTAACCAGGGTCCAGCCCTTCCCTCTCCATTTATCTCTGTTTTTTTCAAAAAGGAGATGAAGAGTGGAGAGGGAAGGGCTGAACCCTTTCCACACACAAAGGTGACTATGTAAGGTCATGGATATTCTAATTAGCTTGACTGCAGCGACCATTTCACTATGCATATGTGTGTGGAAACATGACATATGCCTTAAATATATACAATAACAATTAAAAATATATAAACCCATAAAAAGACTGAGCTTTCCAATCCAATGGTCCTCTTCGCAGCTCTTCTCTTATTTTGAAGAAAATAAGAGAAACTCCCCTTTAAAAAAATCTCCAATGGCCCAGCCTGGATAACATGCTGACCCCAGATCAATTGCTGAGTTGTTGCTGTTTCTCTTTCAGGAAGCCAGAGAGTAAGTTTTCTAATAGGTTCCTCTGAGTGATCGAGATGATGGCATGCGGTCTCCATGTGAGCCGTAAAGCAGGAGAGAGACTGAGTTCTTAATAGGAAGGTGCACCAGAAAAACAACCCAGAACAGATTTTCCCTTATAGTAGGAGGAGGAATTGACACAAATTTTTGAAAAACAATTTGAAATGTGGATCAAGAACTTTAAAATGTACCTGTTCTTTAACCTAGCACAAGGCTAAAATCTCCTCAAAGACAAGAATCATATTTATTCATGGTTCTGAATCATCGGCCCCAAGAACATTAACATAAAAGAAAGTATTAAATAATAAACAAAGTTTCTCTTCTTGGACTCTATATTAAGGAAATCAGTCAAAACTGCTACAGAGATTTAAACACAAAAATGTTGCTAGGACCCAAAATGACACATAATAGGAGACCTACTAGGTAAGTTGTAGAGTAATAGCATTAAGAGCCATTGAAAATAATGTCTGCAAGTAATTTGACTAACATGAGAAATGCCAACTACGTATGTTAAGTAAAATACGCAGGCAAAAATAAATACTATGCATATAAATATAAATAATATGTTCACATACTGTAAAAAAAACAAAAACATCTGTACTGGTCATTTTTGCATGTTATAGTTAATTCTTTTATATTTTGTTTCTTCTGTATTTCTAATTTTCTAAAGCAAATATATACTATTTTTTAAAACAAAACAAAACCTCATTAAAAGATAGTTGACAAAACAGCTGCTCTTCCTACAGTGTGATTTGAGGTTACCATATGGAGGCATGGGTGCCCAGGTCCACTGAAAGATGAGTGGATAGGGTGCCATCTTCAGAACAGCCTCCAGGGAAAAAGGGATCCAGGTCTATGGATGGAAGAGAGGAGAATGTTCCTCAAGGCTACAAGAGGTAGGTTCTCAGGTACGGAGTCAGAATTTTAGAGGAACTGAAGCTACAATGAAATAAACAACAGAAGAGATCAAATCTAAAAGTCAAGGAATAAAAACAAAGAAGCTGAGCCTGGTAGTTTCTATGA
The DNA here is from genome assembly GCF_049354715.1 of Callithrix jacchus. Taxonomy (NCBI): domain Eukaryota; kingdom Metazoa; phylum Chordata; class Mammalia; order Primates; family Cebidae; genus Callithrix; species Callithrix jacchus. Next base: position 7,477,478 of record NC_133520.1, read on the forward strand.
TGGGGAAGTGTTGACTTCTTAAAGTGGCCACACCAGGTTAAGGTGGGAGTGGCCCCAAAGGTAAATTTCACTCAATGTTCCATATCTCTGCAGCTTAAAATGATATACATGAGGCCTGTTGTGTGGTGTTTGGAGGAAAAGAGAGATTTATTGCCTTGGGACATGAACGAAGGAAGACAAAGACATGTTTGCTGGCTTGTTATGTTTCTGCTGTAACACACCTTACACTGATTGGGGGTGGGGGCAGGGAGAAGAAGTATACTGAAAGATTAGATTCACAAGGTAACGCAATCTTTACCTGAGAGGCCAGGTGAGACCTGGAGCACAGGTGACCAAACTGGTTCCAAGACCCCAGTGATAGATTTCAGTCCAGAAGCCATGAAAGGGACACTTTCCTCACCCCCTCTAAACCGCCACAGATAAACCCCAGTACGGTCTTGTCTGAGAGAGCACACATGCTTTTGTACAACCCAGGTGTCTAACCAGAACCTCTTAATTCCCCTTTTCAACTAGTTAATTCCTACCCAAACTTCCGACAGCTGTCATCATATTCCAGACCTTCCTGACCAGGCTAAATCCATGGTGATGTGTTGTGTGCTGTGTATTTTGCTTTCACTGAATTTGCTTAGTTGCAATTGACATTTCTTTGAGATGCCTTGATAAACGTCTGACTCCTCTACAGATCACATGTTCCATTGTATCCTGGTGCCTAGCACAGTGCCTAGAGTATGGAAAAACCTGCAAGCAAATAAATATTTAATGAACGAGTGATGGTGAAGAGCTATTATTCTTGACCCACAGCGTAGCGAAGCAATTCCTTCTTGCAAGATCCCAGGTATAGAGTTAGTGATAGACTGTCATCTGTGAGTTACTGGCAGGCAGCATCTGACACCACACTCCAAGGAAAAGAAGAGGTTTGAACATCCAAGTCTATGCTAGACTTCACAGAAAAATTACCAAGTCACAGAAAGTGCATTCATATAGCGACTCGCCCTGTCTACATTCACAATACTCATGATCAAAGATCTCAGTTGGCAAAGCCTCCTGCTCCTATTCCTGTAATACAAGTGAATCTTGGCCATAGTGTGAAATAAGAAATTCAGACTTAATCATTGAGTGAATTCTGCGGTCTTCTTATCATTTTCACTTCTTGTCCCTTTTTCACCCAGTATCATCTATATTTTTTTGGTCCTTACACAGAATCTTCAGTTTTCTTCTACTGAGTTTTAACCTATTTCTGGGTAGTAGACACTGATATGCTTGACTAAATAAATTCAATTCTTACAGGAGGTTCTCCAAACTTTCAGCTTCCAGTTATAGAAGGGAGTGACATATAGGTCGTCTTTAGACGGGTAAGATACGGGTTTTCATTTGGGGCACAGGAGAGCATGGGCATTCCTGAAGTCAGAAAGATATTGACTCCGCCCACTAATGACTGAGCAGCCATTTTTGTCATCATTTTTTTCAAGCAGGACAATTTCAAGGCTTTCATTCCAGATTTGTCATGATAGTAATTGTCACCTGGGGCATCTCATTCTGTCCCAGCAAGGAATGGAAATTCTAAAGCACCTCATTCTGTCCGGCTGAGAAATGGGATTTCTCAGGATTTTTGCAAGGTGGTAGGGATCTCAAAAAACTAATATCAGAAGTTTCATAAGGTAGCCAGATCCAGGACAGCTTATCCCACTGGAGCCAAGCCCCTCACAGGTACACATTGTGTGGGCTTCTAGAAGGCCTGTTTCTGAAATCTTACCTTGGTTTTGGCCCTTGGAATAAATCTCATAGAACGAACTCACAAAAGGGGAATAAGAAGAAGGAGAAGGAGAAAGAGAAAGAAAAGAGGAAGAAACGAAAAGAGAAGGAAGAGAGGAAGAAAACAGCTAAGTAGCCTAAATTATTTTTTGCCTTGGTTAATCTCTAAGTTAATCACCAAGGACTGAAATGATTGCAATGATCATGATGATGATTATGATGAAGGAAAAGAGGGGAAAAGCGGGAGGAGGCAGATCTAGCTGTAAGCTCCTTACCAGGTACTGCAGACAAAGCCTTGGTCAAACGCTGGGTAAGCAGAATTACTATCATAACAAATCAGGAATGAAAGTCTTTAAACTCTCCTGCTTGAATAAATGACTACAAAAAAATGCTGCTCAGTCATTTTTGGGCTATATCCATATCTTTCTGACTTCAGGAATGCTCATGCTATCCTGTGGCCCAAAAGAAAACCTGTATTGTGCCCATTCTAAAGATGACTCTTTTGTTCGAGACGGACACTCTGTCACCCAGACTGGAGTGCAGTGGCATGATCTTCACTCACTGCAGCCTCCACCTCCCTAGTTTAAGCAATTCTCCTGCCTCAGCCTCCAGGGTAGCTGAGATTACAGGCATGTGCCACCATGCCCGGCTTTTTTTTTTTTTTTTTGGATTTTTAGTAGAGACGTGGTTTCACTATGTTGGCTAGACAGGTCTCAAACTCCTGACCTCGTGATCCGACTGCCTTGGCTTCCCAAAGTGCTGGGATTACAGCCATGAGCCACCACAACTGGTGTAAAGATAACTTATATTTCATTTCATTCTACATCTGGAAGCTTAAATTTTGGAGAACCTCCTGTAAGATTCAATTCATTGTGTCAAGCATATGAATTTCTACCACCCAAAAATAGGTCAAAATTGAAATCAAACTTGTTGATAACCATGGGAATTTTTTAACCCTGTTGTAAAAGCTTCAACCTAGAACTAATGTGCCTACTGTTTGAATACTTTTTAGTCAGATTCAACTCTGTTAAGCATTTTAACTAACTGAACTAGTATTTTCTTCTTGCATGATCTCTTGTGGTTAAAACCCCCATGGGACAAATGACAGGCATTGAACAAAATATAGGAAAAGCCCACAGAGGCAACGGAATCCATGTCATAACTCAACGAAGTCCTGGGCTTCAAACTCACTGCATTGGAAGGAAATAGCTTTTCAGAATACAGAAATTGGCTATTTAACCTTCAAATTTATTTTGCTTTATTGACTTGAACATGAAAGCCAAAAATGTACAACCACCAAAACTTTTAACTCTGTAGATCTGTGTCGTACCAATGTTAGGTACTCTACCTAATGTGCCAGTATCAATGAAGAAAAATGGCAGAAAGAAGAAAAATGAAAACACATTTAAAAAAGAAAATATCTCTTCGCAAGCAATCTCTTTACTTAGCAGAACCCACAACTTTATGACTTCTTCAGCAGAGACTGAAGTGTATTTCTTAATTCTCTGATTCCTTTGGGGCATTAAAGCCACACTATAAAGCAGTGGGCTGTCAATCAGTCATAAAAAGCATAACAGATGATGACATAAATGACAAGAATATGATCTATAACTACCTTTTGAAACCATAGACTAATTCTTAATTGTCCAAACTCCTTATAACAAAAAAAGTCTTCTGAAAAACAAGGAAGAGTTAACATTAAAAAGGAGAGGGAATACTTCGTGTTGGTTTCCAACCTGCAATCTCCTCCAAGTCGAATATTGCATACAAATCTGTATTTGTGAGGCACCCTCATCCACCAGTTAATCAAAGCCCTGGAAATTCAAGGAAACCTGTGTTTATGGAAATCTGGCGTTTCTGTAAAGTTTTGAATGAGGGCTAAATAGAGCAGTTCATCTCATTTTGAAACTAATGGTTCCTGCCAAGTGGTTTTCCAATGCTGGGTCTTCTGGCTCAGTCAGCATCTAGGAATTCATTTATGAGCTGGGTTAGTAGGAGACTCTGGAATTCAAATTTATGTCTGCAACTCACTAGTTTGCTCCTGATAGGTCTCTGAAAAGAGATTGTAATCAATTTAACAAACCCAGACTTCAGGAAATTTTCATATCCCCCAAAAAAGTTCTGGTTTGGAGCTCTGTCCCATTTTGGAATCAGCCCCTCCCCCTTCACTAAGCGCCGAGTCTTCTGTCTATGGCCTTTTCACTCAGCCTCGCCAGGTGCGCTGGAATCTGCCTCCCTTAATAGACCTACTAGCAGATTATAAAATGGCAGAATATATGTGTGGTTTGTCACCTCAGACAGTTTCTATATTATCTGTCTTTTTCTTGATAGAAATGGGAAAGGTTCTGGTAAGTATTCATCGAATTTGTTTTAAAGATTTATCTGCCCCATAATGTTCCAGGAAATTGGAATATGGCTTTTGGGTGTGCATGTGTGTGTGTGTATCTATACATGCATATGCATGTTTCCACCAGTCTTACAAACCCACAGTTTACTTTTTTGCAAGGCGAAGGGCAAGCATTGAGCAGCCTTTCAATGTAACCATAAATTTACTACTTTTTAAAATACTTCCTTTGAAGAAATCATCAAATAAATTAGCAAAGCTGGAAAGGTGCCTCTAGTTTGTGTTGGCTTTCGGTCTTAGGGAGTTACTTAATAAACAAAAGCAGTGAACTCAAACAGTAACAAAGTAATTTCAATGATTAATCAAGTGTTAAAACTAGTTTAACCTCTCCTGTTTTACAAACTCTATATCACCCTGACTAAACTAATAGAGGAATAAGACACCCATCTGGAAATCTCATCTGAAATATTAGATTGGGACTCTAAAATTCAGCCAAATAGTGTGGCTTGTAGGGATATCCTGTCGGATAATAAATTGCATTAATCTTACTTAAATTTTCCATCTAAATCATGTCCTGAGGCCATATTACTCTGAGGAAACTGCCTTACTTTAAATGCATTGTGCTACTGAAAATGATATTAAAGGAAGGAGGGAAAGAATTTTTCTCCTTTTTTTTTTCTCCTGCCTGGTTTTTCCAACATTGAAAAATCCATGTGTAACTTGTGGCTCTCCTGGAAGAACCAATGTCTACTCAGATCAGCAGCCGCTCTTTCCAGTCACTTGTAGGAGGCAGTATCAGTCACAGAACCCTTTGAGGAACTTTTCTCTAATTTATCTCTTTCTTCCCATCTGTGATCAGCAGCCGCTCTTTCCAGTCACTTGTAGGAGGCAGTATCAGTCACAGAACGCTTTGAGGAACTTTTCTCTAATTTATCTCTTTCTTCCCATCTGTGAACTCTGAGTCATGGTGGCTTTTGGCAAATATTTTTTTTCTTTTTGGTGGTGGCAGGGGGAGCAACTTTTTCTTAGCCTCGTTTTGCCTTTCACACATACAGAACTGCAACCGCTGTTTTTCCGTAAGCTTCTACTGTGGCCTTCTTATTCCTTTCATTTTTTAAATAGAAAACATTAAAATCTGCTTAAATGTTTAAACTATTTAAAAATTTCCAAGAAGGGGAAAATATATCATAGTGGCTTTTGTAGAGCTTCAAGAAAGGACTCTGCTGGCTCTGAAGCCACACCTAGCTCGATGCAGTTGTCTGCCACCTACTGTAAGCTTAAATATTAAGTGCACTAAAAGATGTGAGAATAATGTTGACTCAAACTTAAACCCACAAACTCTCAGAAATGCTGAGTTGTCTCTGCTTATTCGGAGCATCTGCTTTCTTAGGATTTGCAGATAAAGGGGAATCTTGGGATTCCCGCTATTTCTTAACACCCGCTATTCTTAACACCCTTGAAAACGGCTGAACAGAGAAAATGACAGCCAGCCATCACAAAAGTGATGCTGCTCGTCAGGACCCGAGTATTCTGTGGTCCTTCACTGCCACCTCCACATCAGTCCTCCCAGCATCCTCTAGGGCAGCCATCACTTTCATCACCTGTAGGTGAGGAAGGAGTTGTGAGTGGAACATCCACCTGTGGCAGAGGGATTACCAGGAAAGGATGGAGCCAAGACCAGAGCTGAGGCTTCCACTCCAGTCTTCTGACAAATCAAACCACTGGTGAGTGGAAGGAAGTAGCCTTTCATCCAGTCCTCTGTAGAAGAGATTTCCCCAGAGGCCCCTCAAACCCATCCTATCCAACCCCAGGTGAGTCGGAGGCAGTGCCATTCACTCAGCCATCAAAGCCAAGGGTATTATGGTTAAGCCAGCCTCCTTCCTCTCTCTCTTTCATCTAAATGAAAAATGTTTTCAGGACCCACCCCTCCTTTGCCCCAGTCAAATCCTCAAACCTCGAACTTGAACGTTTCTCAACTGTTAATGGCCACAGCTCTCACCCTACTTTTTCTCACACTATTACCAGTTGGATTCTTCCAAAATTCCATCAAGCTGATCCTCTTCTTGGGACTTCTCACAGCTCTCATTCCACACAGGATAAGCTCCCATGGTGAAAACACAGCTCATGACTATCATCTCAGTCACATTTCCCACCGTTCACCCACCTCAGCTCAAACCTGATGAACTACCATTTCAGATACACTAACAGTTATTAGGTAGATTGAGAATCTAACTCGGGAGCGTGTGCCTGTAACAGTGGTTGGGTCCTGGCCAATCTCAGCAGCCGTGTCAACCACCCATACACTGTGTTCAAACTGTGTTCAAATAAGGCCAACGCCGAGCTGTAACCAGTCCAGTTGTTTCTGTACCTCACTTCTGATTTCTGTATGTCACTTCCCTTTTTCTGACTATAAATCTTCTTCCACCACGTGGCTGCGCTGGAGTCTCTCCGAATCTGCTGTGATTCTGGGGGTTGCTGGACTTGCAAATTGTTCGTTGCTCAATTAAACTTCTTTAAATTTAATGCTGCCGAAGTTTTCATTTTAAAATAAATAAAACTGTGTCTCACCTGAGTTCCCCATGGTCCGCCAAACCTGCCACCCTCCAAGGCCAAGTCGGGCCCTGAGCTCTGTGCTTCCATAGTGCCCTGTGGACACCTCTAATCCAGCACTTATCACAGTGCTTTGAAATGATCCATCCACAGTTGTCTCTGACTAGATTGAGACTTCCCAAAAGGACCAGTTCTTGCTCCCCCTTGTTAGTCGACACGTAACCCAGTGCCTTGCCTATGGCAGATGCTCAATCAATGTCTGTTGCACGGAGCATGGATTCTGTTTTGCTTTCAGTGTCTTCCTTAACACTCTTTGATGATTCAGATAACTTGTAATACCATTTTCCCTGAGGGAATTTTAGCTTGGCTGCTTATCTCATGGTTTCATTTCCCTTCCATTTCCCACAACTCATTTCTCCTTCCTCCTTAACTTCCCGTATGACCCTCCCCAGGCCAAGGAGAACACCGTGTCTACTCCTTTCTGTTTACCATAACCTCTAGTCCTTCCATTCACTAGTTCAGGACTTACTCCCTCGAGGATTTTCATGCTAACCCTAACTCCACATAGCGCAATCATTCTGGCCGTCCTTAAGCCCAACACTATTTGTTTACAAGCTTGTTTCTGGGTCCCTGCTATTTGTGGAGTTGAGCATCTCTGTAGCTTGTTTGGTTATCTTAGAGTGTGTGCTCTGTGCGGGCAGCTCAACTCTCTCAAGAAGCACATCCCCGAGGCATAGGCTGACCTTGCAAGAGACCAGAGCCAACTCAGAAAACATTCCACTGGTCGTAGTCACTGAAAAATTGCAGGCCTATGGTGGTAAAGCTGTGCTCAGAGTGAATGGTTTGAAGGAGAAACATGACAGACCACAACATAGGCGAAGCCATCTGCTCAGCTGTCACACAGCCCTGCCAGCAGAGGATACTCAGAGCCCACTCTATTCCTCTGTTTCACAAGCTACCCTCATAACATTCTTTGAGGTTCCGTGCCCCACTGAAGTGAACAACGGCATAGTTTATGGTAAATGGTGAACTGAAAAAGAGCGGTGTCATTATTGCTGTAAGTACCCACAAAAGATGTTTATTATCGCACACAGACACAGCCGCAAACACACAACTCATCGCTAATAAACTCATTTATTTCCACATAAAGTTGTGCAACCCAGCAAAAGGCTGAGAAATGTCAGCAATTCAGACCACGACTATTTGTCAACGAAACCAATCCATTTCACCAGCTTCTGCGAGCACTGCTTGCGAGAAGTCTTTTTTTCATAGAAGAAAACCATCACACATAACCTTAAATAGAGAGCACAAACGCTCACAACTGCACAGACAAAGCAAACAAGCTGAGGTAATATTGAAGGGACACTTGGTGGTTGTGAGGTGGGAGGAGGACATTGCTTTGTTGCATGAGATGCCTAGGCCAACATTCTTCTGTTACTGAAGAGAAAAAAAAATCAAAGAAAAATTAAAGGAAAAAAAGAGTCTTCTCACTTATTACCAAACTGTTATTTAAAGAAATCTTATATATTTTTTTAATGTTCTACACACATTCACTGTGGCCTTCCTAGACAGCAGAGACTATGTTAGGTACTCAGCACATAAAAGCAGATAAAGCCAAGTTCACAGATTAATAGAAGAAAGAAACACAGGCACAGCTCACCACGATAATACAAGATGACTGATTACAATAGAGATATGTCATTGGAAATCATAAGCTCAGAAAAGAGGTAATTTTAGTTTGCTTCTGGCAAAATTTTTTACTCAAGTCAGTCTGTCTGCCTAATTTTTTGATTCTTACAATAGTCCTTACAGATCTTGAAAATAAATACCTAAGACAATTTAAGGGGAAAATGCATATATGAGAAGCAAAATAATTATTGCTATAACTCAAAGAGAAACAAGGTTATTCAGAGGAAAAAGGCCATGAAATAAAGCCAGAGAAACTGGGGAAAGGAGAACACCCCAGGGACTGTCATTTCACTGGAGGTAATGAGAATTCAAGAATCAATATAGTAACAGTGACAGACAGGGTCTGGAATAAGAAATACAAGCAGCTTCTCAATTTGATTCTCTCCCTTCCCCACACTCAAGTGAATTTTTTCTTTTCAATGTATTCATGTCCTTTCCTATAACCTAGTAGTTTGAGGACACTTATGGGCAAAATCTTGCATTCTCTACCCTTCCAGGCTTAGTTGGGGAGACAAGGCCAGATGGTGCAAGAATTAAGGTGACATGGATGTGGGCTTGAGGGCCTTGGGAGTTAAGAACCAGAAAAGACCACAGCAAGTTAAGACATCTGTGAGAAAGTGGTAAATATTACAGGGTTAGGAACAATAGGAACAAAAAGATGTGGAAATCAAACTTAACAAAACTCAAAAGACTTATGAAAGTTTGAATTAAGTCCACTAAAGCAGAGCTCCTGTTAGGGATGAGTGGAAATTCGAAGCTGCTAAGTCAAATAGGGGCAGATTGAGAAGATTCCAGAAAGTCAGATAAAGAGATTTTGGCAAGTAAATCTTCTGTTTTCAATTTTGATAATAGCCAATCTGTAGAACTGATTAGACAGGTTACAGAGATGATCAAATCTGGACATTCATATTTTTGAAACCTAGATTATGATCAGATCTGGAATTTTCCATCATAAGCCTCAGTAAAAGCATTTATTCCTATGAAATATTTTCCTGTAAGTTAAATAGATATCTAAAACCCCAAAAGAGAATATTCAAGATGCAGATATGATTTTTTTTGTTTCCACTCCTTTCAGATATCTAGAGAACTGAGTTTGATGACCTCATGAGCCAGGTATTTCTAGGCTATTCGGTCACTGCTGTAACTTTTCCTGGAGAGCCCAGCTCACTCAAACTTTGCACCGCATTGATATAATATTCAGGAGGGTGCAGTGTCTGAGCCGGAGAGAACTTAGGAAGTTAGACTCTCTTTGGCTCCCAGCTCTGCCACTGGCCATGTGGTGTGGAAAGGTCACCACCTCTCTAAATCTGGCTGCTCATTTGCAAAACAAGTGTTCAACTAGTGATAGTTCAGTCTCTCTCAGATCTAAAATTCCCTCATAAAAAATGCCATTGGAGATTGAAATAAGTTTTCCTGGCCCCAGATCACATTGCAAAAGTCACATTTTAATAAATCTTACTATCAACATGTCTACTTGTCATGTGTCTAGTGCACATAAAATGGGAGTGCAGACTGTACCCTCAACAAATTGGGTCTTTTAAGCTTCCCAGATGTTTCGATTCCAAATAAACAGTAGTAGGTAGTTTAAAAATGACAGCAGAAAGTCATCACCCCAGGGGAAGAAGCTAAGTTCCTAAACCACAGACTGGAGACCGTGAGGTCTCTTCAAATACCTTGGGCAAGGCAGCCCCAACCCAGACAGTACAGCATGGTCTGCCAAAGTTGTGTGTGTACCCGGGGGTGATCAGGGATGGATGTAATCTACAGGAGGTAGATAAGCTCAAGATATATGATCTGTTTTCCTGCCAAGAGCAAATTGCTTGACAAGCCTCCTGCTTATAAAATACTAAGGCATTATTTTCTGTATTAAAAAGTTTTGGTCTTTGTAAATGAACTATATCTGCAGTGGAAAATATTTTAAAAATAAGCAATTTGATTTTTTAAAGAACTTGATGGATAGTGAACACAGTTTATAAGTTTCCCAGATGAAGGAAATGAAAATCAGTTGTAGTTTTCAGATGTTGGTATCTCCACATATGGGAAATTTTTATCTTTACAGGGATCAAAATAATCTAACTCTTAAAAATACATGTCTTAATGTTTGAAAAAACATTGATAATCCACTTTGCTTTGATCCTTATGATAAGTTTATAAGGTAAGTCAGAAAGGAATTATTCTTATTTTACAGATGAGGGGATATATCCACAAATCTTGGTACTTCCCCGAGACTTCCCTGCTAATAACTATGTCTATGTAAGTGAACTTGACCCCAGTGCAGTTCGCTGATGCTCTTCTACAATACTCTGTGCTCCTGCAACACCTCAACTTTGGATTTGCATTTTGTATTGATTTTTAAGGTAAATCACTTTGCTGTCATTTATTTTAAAGTTATTTACTATGATAATTCTTCCTAAATTAATATATACGCTTATAATCAAAATCAAAAACTGATAAAATCCCAATGGAAAGTTTTTTGCTGATTTATTTTTCTAATTGATTTTAAAGTCATTTGAAAAAATTCAAAGTGTAGACCACCTAATTTTTAAATGGGAGTAATAATGGAGCAAATAGCAATAGGAGCTATTAAAATAAGTCTATAATAGTTAAATGAGCATGTTACTGACCCAAGACTACACAAAAAGATGGAAGAAAATCAGTTTCAGGGACAGATCTTAGTGTAACTGAATATTTAATATTTATAAACTGGAGCATCACAAATAAATGGGGAATAGAAACATTTTTCTACAATTGGTCATAGGATAATTTTTTCTATATTAATGAAAATAATTCATAGCCATAACTTATATTTATACACTTAAATAAAGATCATATAGAATGAAGAGTTAAAATATTTTTTAAAATGAACGTCACGAAAACCAAAAGAGATCAATGTTTATATGATCTGAATGTAGAAGAACTTTCTAAACTCAAATTCAGTGGAAGAAATTACAAAAGAAAAATATAAAGATGATTTCTAATAAATATTTTAATTTCTGTATATCATAAGACATGTCAACCAATATAAACAGATATTAAGCTGGGAAAAAACGGTTGTATCACATGAGAGACAAAGTTATATGCTCTCATTATATACAGAACTCAATCAAATCAATTTTAAAACCCTAAGAATTCAGTAGAAAACTAGGCAACGAATGTAGCGGATAATTCATAGAGATGCAAATGACCAATAAATGTACAAAATTTTTCTTTTTTTTTTTTTTTTTTTTTTTTTTTTTTTGAGACGGAGTTTCGCTCCTTACCCAGGCTGGAGTGCAATGGCGCAGTCTCGGCTCACGGCAACCTCCGCCTCCTGGGTTCAGGCAATTCTCCTGCCTCAGCCTCCTGATAGCTGGGATTACAGGCACACGCCACCATGCCCAGCTAATATTTTGTATTTTTAGTAGAGACGGGGTTTCACCATGTTGACCAGGATGGTCTCGATCTCTTGACCTCGTGATCCACCCGCCTCAGCCTCCCAAAGTGCTGGGATTACAGGTGTGAGCCACTACGCCCGGCCCAGAATGTTTAACATCACTAGTGCTCTAAAGGCAAATTAGTATTATACAGATTTATTTATTTATTTATTTATTTATTTATTTATTTATTTTTGCCTATCAAATGAGTAGAGTCTAAAACATCATCATTCTTGAGGATTGAAAGTTGACACGAGGTTACACCCCACTGCTAAAGGGCAAGCTTGTAGCATCTCACTACAAAACAATTTGACTTTGTGTTTCTACAGTCCTTCAACCATTCATACCTCTGACATCAGGAATTTCTCCAAAAGAAATAATCAAACATATAAGCAAATATTTGTAGACAAAGATATCTCCTGTAATATAATAAAATAAAAATGTGAAAAAGCACTTAGAGGTCTAAAATTGTAGGATGTTTAGCAAAATGATGGTTTGAAAAGAAGATGTATATTATGTACCTAATTGAAGGAGAAACAAATAATTTGTATTACATAAAGAAATACTTTTGACATGATGCTCACTGAAAAAAAATTTAAGCCACAAAATCTGTAACAATACAAGTTTAACAATTTGTTTAAATGCCTAAAAGAATACAAAAAGGACCAAGTCAAAAATGTGGAAACAATTTTTGCATGTGAGATTATAATTGATTCATTTATTCTTCTTTAGATTTTTCCATTCTAACCATATTTTCTAAAATGAACATTCATTACAATTTTTGGAAGGAAAGACAAAATGTACACACACACACACACACACACATACTCTACATACACAAGTATATGGAAATCCTGTTGACCTGTCATCCATCCATAGGTCTTATCTTTGACTTTTTTTCAATAGCAAGGATAGATTATACTAATCATTCAATTCCCTTTCATCAAATTCCCTTGTGACACTACAAGATTACTGGCATGCCTGTAGATGTAGTCTAGCCAAGCAACAGAACGTAGAATAGTAAATCTCAAACGTTAATATTTAGTAGGCTATTCTGACCAGTTGATGTGAAGAATGTGCTTATATTAATGAAATGACACTAATTTCACCACCATACGGTTCTAAATGAACTAAAACCATAGGTGTACACTGGTCAATGGTTTGTGTCCAAGGAAAGAAAATGTACAATTTTATTTCAATATTATTTTCAAATATCCAATTAAATGATTGAAATTATGAACTAATTACAAGTTCTACTGATGAAGTTTCAACCACAGTTGTTTCAATCACAGAAATAAAACCTGTGTGTAGAACTAATAGAACATCCAGAATTTTTTCACTACTCTCTTCAATTTGAACTATTTATTACCTGAATAAGAAATGAATCAAAGTATCTTAACTTTTTTTGATGATTTAGATGAATTTTTCTATTTTCATCTAGTACTGCTATCACAAATATATTTATATATATCAAACACATATATAACACATAACACACATATATAATATATAACACATGTATATATACCATGTATATATACGCACAAAAAAAGTATATACATATATAAAACAGATAGGGTCAGAGGTGGGCTGGTGCTGGCTCATACCAGCACTGCAGAGACAATTCTGCTTATCTCCCTCCTAGTCTGTGTTCAGCGACATTGCACCTGGAGCTTGAAGTCAGCCACAGGGGGGTGTATACACCCAGAAGTCACCAAATACTACAAATCAGGCTTTTAAAATTCCAGCGTCACCTTACCAGTACAGCACAGCATAATAGACATTTTTAACATATTTTTTACATGAGCAAGTGAATTAATTATGAAATTCAACATATTTTTATTGTCATTAATCATAGCAAACATTGGAGGAAGATTATCTCACTTACTAAAACTTCCAAGGAATGAGCCTCTAAAGTAAAAATGTGAGTTTTCCGAGGCAAATTTCAGAAAGCATCGGAATCTAATTTATTCATGTTTTCATCTAAATAATGAAACCATGCTCCCTCAAATTCAGGCATCCAGGAAAGCAAGCCTAAAATGTTTATGGATCCAAACCAATGGCTTACATGATATTCTCTACATACAGACTTGTGATTGCATAAATTTCTCCCCATAGGGAACAAGACAGGAACTGCAGACATTTATCACCTTTTCTAGATTCTTAAGAGTCCCAAAATGTTATCTCAGAGAATGCCAGAGTAACATAAACTTTTTTTTATTTTTGCAAAAAAATAAATAGTTGACTGCCATATGATGGCTACTCAATTTCCAGATGATTTAATCGCTAATCCGAGGGCAATATCTAACTAGTTTCAACCCCTGCTGTGTGATGAGGTTGTGACAGTCATAATTGTACAGCAGGCCATAGTTTAATATAAGCAATTATAAGCCAGGAATTATCAATCATTATCTAATACTAGGAATTAGTAATCATTACCTAATAATCTGGTACTAAACTATTGGATGTTGCTTCTGAAATAATAAGAAAATTCAAAGTGATTATATCAAGTGATTCTGTAATGCTTCTAGGCAGCAAAACAAAAATAAAAGAAGAGTTTCAAGCTCTGTTAAGGTTTTGGTATCACCATCAGACAGCACCTATAAAATAAGTCAACTATGCCACGGTGCCAGTGGCCAGTGAAGTTGGTTAGGACCAGCTTCTCTCCTCTTCAGCTCAGGCCTCCTGAAGCGCATGGGGCAGCCAAAAAGAGCTCAGAGCTTTGGTCCTTCCTGCAGCCCAAGTGAGATCACAGGTAAGTCACTTAAACTCCTTGGCCTTGCTTTAACAACCCAGGATTATTGACCCTTCTCCAATTTATGTCAAGGACAACAACAGCAACACTAGTAATTGTTCCCAATAATTTAAACACCTGCAGTGTGGCCAACATAATGCTAAGTTTATCATAAACTAATTTCTATAATGGTCATACAGGGTAAATATTACTATCTTAGTTTATATGGAAATAGCTAAAGCTTCAGTTTAATAATCTTTTCCAGGTCACATAACCAATAGCTGTTGAAGCTATGGTTCTTCCCTAGTACTATCTGACGCCAAAGCCTAGGTTATCTTCACAAGACAGAATAACCTACAATTTACACACGAGACAATATAACCTACAATTTGTAGAATTGCTGTAAAGAATCAATAAGCCCAAGATTGAGAAAGTACTCAGAAAATTACAAGTTGCTCCATAATTGTTTTCAACCATAAAGTAACCCTTGTTAATTACTCAGAAACAGACGGGGTATTTGCAGCGCAACTAATATCCGGTTGGTCAGTCAGCTCCAGTCACCAGTTAATTCCTTCCCTGAATAAAAAATAACCAGCAGAATTTTAGCTTTTTCTGATCTCAAACACAATCTAATAAACCTTAATGTCAATCCCAATGCCCACTGGGTCTGTTATGTGTTTAATAAGCATTTATAAGTATTTACTGTATCCCAAACAGTGATTGCTGAATTGCTTTTTCCATTAGAAGACCCAGCTCTAGTCAAACGGACTTGCAAGTGGAATTAATAATTTGAGTCCATGTGGCTCATGCTCCCCAGAAGACATATACATTCTAATGGGATTTTTTTTTAAACTGTGACTTTTTAAAAATTCTAAAAGTAGTACAACTATTTTATTTAAGGAAAGTATTAAAATTTTCCCTAAAAGCCTTATATTAAATGTTTTATTTTGAGAAATCTTGAAGATGGTAGACCAAAAGCTACCATTAATTAAGCACCTTCTGAGTGCCATTCACTGCATTATGAATTTAACTTTTTATTTTTTTAGACGGAGACTTGCTCTGTCACCAGGCTGGAGTGCAGTGGCACAATCTCAGCTCACTGCAACTTCTACCTCCCAGGTTCAAG
The DNA here is from genome assembly GCF_049354715.1 of Callithrix jacchus. Lineage (NCBI taxonomy): Eukaryota > Metazoa > Chordata > Mammalia > Primates > Cebidae > Callithrix > Callithrix jacchus. The sequence continues at coordinate 7,493,086 of NC_133520.1, forward strand.
CAATTCTTCTTCCTCAGCCTCCCGAGTAGTCAGGACTGCAGGAACATACTACTTTACACAACTAATTTTTTTTTTTTTTGTATTTCTAGTCAAAATGGGGGTCTACTAAAAGACCAAGCTGGTCTCGAACTCCTGACTTCTGGTGATCAGCCCGTCTCAGCCTCCAAAAGTTCTGGGATTACAGGCATGAGCCACCGTGCCTGGTTTAACATATATTTTGACCAATCTTAACAACCCTGAAATAGCAACATGATTAAATGATAAGTATGGATAGGTGTTGAAATTGAAGCATTCTAGTATGTCACAACAAGAATAGGAGCCACAGGTGTACTAAAATTATGACTAATCAGCTGAAATTAAAGAAAAAGCTGAAAAATACTGAAAGAACAAATTTCAATAAGGCACAGGTCCATGTTGCACTGCCATGCCTCAGTTCTCAGCTGATTGCAGAGGTTCTCTCCACCAGCAATCCCCCACCTCTGCCCCATGTGCTGATTTTTGGTGCATTTTATCTGACTCTTTTTTTTCGTATATACCAGAACAAAATAAAGAACAAGAAAACTTTGCATTAGGCTTACATTTATTTGAATACGTTGGGAAATTTGCAGATATATTTTGTCCTGAGGTTATAATGCCTACCTTAAAATAATTGGAAACACATCCAATCCTGAAGATTGAAGTCAGTTTATTTGTTAGAGGAAGGATATTTCTCAAATAGTTTCTATAATTGACTCCCTGTTTGGCCTTCCCACTGCTCAGTGGCTCCTGTGGTTGCTTATTTATTAGAGTAACCAAACACAAGTGTATCTCTTCTGACTAGCATGTCTCTCTTTACTTTGTTTCTTTAAAATATATATATGTAGGAGTACAAATGCAATGTGTTACTGGGATATATTGCATAGTGGTGAAATCCGGGCTTTTAGTGTATCCATCACCCGGGTAGTGTACATTGTACCAAATAGGTGGTATTTCATTTCTCTTCCTCCTCCCATTCTCCTCCTGGAGTCTCCAACGTCTATCAGCCCACTCTGTCTGTCCAGATGCACTCATTGTTTAACTCCTCCTTATAAATGAGGACATGTGGATGTTGACTTTCTGTTTCTCAGTTATTTCACCGAGGACAATGACCTTCGGTTCCATCCATGTTACTGCAGAGAAAGAGAGAGAGAGAGTACAAGTGCAGGAGCTGGACTTTCTGCCACTTTGGGTGCAACACAAGCATCCCCAAACTTGCCCTGACTGCAGAATTTTTATTGCTTTTGATGGCAACAGAAAGAAAGACTACAGCTGGGCCTGAAGTCCCAAGCGGAGTTTAATGTGACTGCAGAAGAAAAAATTGTGTTTTAACTTGCAAAATGAGAAAATATGATCTAGCAATAAACATGGGTGGTGCCTAAGCATCAAATCTGTGGACGAAATTGCAGCCTCATGAAACCAACAGAGGGGATCATCCATTTACTTTCACTCTTTTAACCACAACAATTTAATAGCTTCAAATACTTTTGATGGAGTTACAGGCCTAATAAATGTCACATTCCAAAGTTTGGAAGCCTAAAAGTTACTCTGGATTCCTGCAGTTAAAACAACAACAAATATCCACAACCCAATCACTCAAAGTTCCAGTGATCTTATAAAGCAATCCAATTCTGCTCCCTCGAGCCAATGATATCACTCGTTAGACTTGTCTAATAAATCACTTGGTCAAATTTAATCTCCACTTGCACAATATTATTTAGCACCTCATACATTCTGTTCCCTCTTTAGGGCAATTCATTAATTAGACATTGTCATAGCTGTGAAATCAGGATTATACTTGCCATCCTCATTTTTCCTATAAAGAAACGAAAGAGCAAAGATTTCTTTGCAGTAATGCCTTAGGCAAAAAACAATTCACATCATGGGTACTGTGCTGTATGTTTGGCTCTGTTATTGTGCTAAAGACCTCTGATTCCTGTGCAAATTTTCTGCTCTTTTTAAAATGTGTTTTCATGCTGAGAAAAGAATTATAAAAACCAGAGGGATAGAGGGCTTTCTGAAGGGAATGGTGAATAGTGCTCACACAGCAAAGAGATCAATGCTTAAAAACTGAAACACTGCCATTAAACTTAGCATGTTGGAAGTCACTGGTGACTTGGATAAGTGTCAGTGACATAGAGAGAGGAAAGATGCCAATGGATCAAAAGTTATTTGAGATGAAAGAGAAAACAGTAAAAATAGATTACTATTCCTAGAATTGTACCTGTAAAAGAAAAAACAAGGGCTTTCTGTTCATGGCATCTTGATTGCACTGGTCACCCAGCCTCAACACCTAGTCATCTTTCATAGAGGGCATCTCCCTTGCCCCCTACATTGGAATTACCAATTCAATGAAATTTGCTGAAATCAATGCCTCTAAAATGAATAAACTTCTTTTGATTTTCACAGCTACCTTTTAATTCTGACTCTCATTGCTTCACACCTAGACACTTTGAGAACTTCCTATCGTTTTGGCCTAGCACTTCACGCCCTCAACAATCTGCAACCTAACTCCCTTGTCAGATGTATCTGCCTTGGCAAACCCATTTGAGAGCTTTTCTCCAGCAAAATTCTCCGTCAAAAGCATCCTACATTTTTTCACATCCTGGCCTTTGTTTTTGCCACAATCACCCCATCAAATGCATCACCATCCTTCAAGATCCATGTCAAGTATCATCTTCCCCATGAAGCTGCCCTGCCCTCTCCAGACAGAGATGATCTTTCCCTTCTCTGGCTTCCTTACACCAACATGTCACTCATCACATTCATCAGGCCTTCTTAAGTTCCTTTATAACAGGGACCAAATCCTAGTGTATGGCATAGTATTTAGCTCTTCCCCAAATTTAAACAGTACACTTCATGTTACATAAAAAGGCACCTGACAAAGTTTGTGGAATGGGGTTTCTTATTTGTGGCTCAAGACAAAGATAGCTAAAAATGGGCTTCTGATTGTTTTTGCTAACCTTATTCATTTTGTACCTGGTTCCTGATTGCAAAGTTACAATGTTTCAAAGTAAAACCAGCCACTTTCCTAAGACTCCAGAAAAAAAACAGGCTCCTGATTGCAAAGTTACAATGTTTCAAAGTAAAACCAGCCACTTTCCTAAGACTCCAGAAAAAAAACAGGCTCCTGATTGCAAAGTTACAATGTTTCAAAGTAAAACCAGCCACTTTCCTAAGACTCCAGAAAAAAAACAGGCTCCTATTAACAAATTGTTTTCATCACTAGTGCTCAGCAATAACAAATCTGCTGAAAACCCAGTTGGATGGTAAAAAGCGGTTATCACTTGAACCAATACTATTATCAGGTTACACCTTTCAGTTAACAAAACCGAAGACTATGCAGAAAACTTTATGCAGGGAACGAAGAGCGGGGTTCTTAACTGTTAATGTGTTGACATCATTTAAATTCGTTCTCTCATATTTACTCATTCACTGAATGTGCATTGGTTGCATATCATATCGACGGCAGTGTACTAGGTATCCCTGTTTCTTCCACTTTTTAAAAAGTTTCCACAGCTTACTGATGTTGGGGGAAAACTGGTCCCAAGAGCCATAGCCTTGAATTCAGAGGTTCCTGAACTGAACACTGACTGCTTCTAACTCACAGCCATCCCAGTCCACTTTCCATGCCTTCCTTTCCTCGTCCATTCACTAAGATGTGGAGAAAAAAGACAAAATAATTCCATTTGTTAAAAATGAATCTAGGGTCCACTATGCATAAGAATGGAGGTACAAATGGTGTATCTGGAAGCATTTCATAACAATCACATTAAGTACATCTCAATAAGTTAACAGAAACAAGAACATTTTGAAGTCGTAAGTTTCAAGAAAAGTAATGGAATGAATGTAAAATAAATGAAAGAGGAATATTCCCATGCATCTAGCATCCAGGTCGAAATATAGAACCATAGAACATTAACAGCAGAAAAGACAGCCACTATCCTTCTAACAGGAATCTATATATTTTTTTAAAGCCTCCTAGCTTATTTGCTAGGTTTTGAAGCAAATATTCTAGGGATGTTAACAAAGAATACCTTCCAGTCTTAAAGTTCTTTTCATAAGGGTGTGTGTATGTGTGTGTGTGTGAGAGAGAGAGAGAGAGAGAGAGAGAGAAAAAGAAAGAGAGAGAGAGAGAGAGAGAGAGAGAGAGGAGAGAGAGATTAGACACGCTCAGATCACCTTCCCCTGCCCCCAAGGACCTGGAAAAATGATACATGGACAACAACTTCTTTTCCATGAATAAATGATTGAGCTATTTAGCAGAAGTGGGGAAGAAGGTGACATGATAAGAATAATGTCTTGGAGCCTAATTCCATCATCCAAAGATGTGGGTTGAAATTAGGGACAATTGGAGCCAGAGAGACAAGGGCCTAAGCTATTTTTATAATACAGGTGTGAGATGACAAGGGCTGATAGTAAGTTAGTGACTGTGGAAACAGGGAAGAATGGTTGGTTGGAGAGACATTGTGGGCACATAATAAATTCCAGAGGATATACTGGCCGATGCCAAAAGACAAGGTTTCCCAGAATTAAATCCCGATGCTCATAAACTCTGGTATGTTCCTTTATCCCACAGTGTGAGTCTGTGTATGCATCTATCCATGTGTGCTTGTGTGCCTGGAGCTTCACCCCAAAAGATCAAAGCCTAATTACTGTACAAACAGACATATACCACATGAATATAAAAGTCTCTGTCAACTGAGAAGTATTGAAGATGTCTTTTTGTAAGTTTCATGCCTCTTAGGTAGAGTCCGAAATGCATGTCATCTAATTTTTGGTATCTTTATTCCAAGGTGGGAAAGCAAGCCCTGTTTTAATCAAGAGTTTATAAAATTACAAGGCATGGGATCAACTATTCTGTTTTCTAAAAATTGATGTAGATAGACACCATGAATGCTGCCACACACACTTCATTCCCAACCTACAAAATATATCCTATACCATTCTGGGGGCCTCTCCCTAGAAGCTAACTCATTATGCCAAAACATGCAGTGGTTTAGTGAAGTGAATAGACATCTGAGAAAAGGATGAGACCACTAGACATATTTCCACTAGTAAGCAGAGCCAGGCATTCCAACGAGACCTCCGGAGGCAGGCATCTGGCTTGGTATTCACCCACCATGCCACCTACAATAGCACTTATAGGATTTCTTCCCATAAACGAGTGTGTTCATTGGCTTCACTTCATGTTTGTTGAAGGAAAGTCATACCGCTCAAGTAATGGAAATGATTCTTTCGTAAATTCAATGAACACAAAGATGTAACAGTAGATCAGAATCCAACATAAAAGAAATTGTTTTCTGAAGGTAAAAGAAGTCATGGGATTCTTGACAAACAATGAGAAGGGAGGTCTAATTGTACCATTTCTCAAACTTTGATAAAGAATAACCTTTACTGTTGTCACCATGAAAATTAAAATGCAGAAACTGTTATTCTCTATGGTCGTTTTACAAACCATATGAGCAATACTTATGGCCCAAATCTGCCAAACAAAACATGTTCAATTCTTAAAGCTGAAGCTCATAGATGTATATGCTTTATGAATTATACATATGTGAGTGTGTATGCATGTGTGTGTGTTATCATTTGTTCAGCTGCCTTGGGGAAGACATTACTTCTCTGCCTACATGACTTTAGGCTGGGCCACATCACCCTCTTTGGTCTTTTGTGTTCCAGTAATCTTCCATGAACAGAACATACTTTGTGTAATCATTACACATTTATCCCAGACCCAAGGCAAATGCACATGGAGAAGACTTTCACTCAATCTGCACACTGAAGTAAAAAATATATACACGAGTCAAGGAGCAGAAAAATGCCTTGAACTATTATTAATATCTCAGAGAGGCCAGGCGTGGTGGTGCATGCCTATAATCCCAGCACTTTGGGAGGCTAAGGTCAGTGAATCGCTTTAGGTCAGGAGTTCCAGACCAGCCTGGGCAACATAATGAAACCCTGTCTCTACTAAAAAACACAAAAAAATTAGCCGGGCATGGTGGCAGGCACCTGTAATCCCAGCTACTCAGGAGGCTGAGGCAGGAGAATTGCTTGAACCTGGGAGGCAGAGGTTGCAATGAGCCGAGATCATGCCACTGCACTCCAGCCTGCGTGACAGAGGGAGACTCCATCTCAAAGGAAAAATATATATATTACAGAGAAATAAGAATAATGTGCTCATTTAAAAAGCATAATATTGTATTTGAAAAGGAATATTCAGAGAACAAGAGCTCTTGAAAATAAAATATATATATATCAAAACAGAAAGACACTATTCAATAGAAGTGAATACTTATTATCCAATAGAGAAAATAAACTTCCAGCAGTAAAACCAAGAGACAGAGAGAAAACAAGGATAAAAAGATGGGACAACTAGAAGATTAATTCAGAACATGAAACGTACAACCAGTAGGAGTTTCAAAGAGAACAAAGAAAAAATAATGGACCAAATTGGCCAAAGAAATAATATGAGGAAAATATCCTAAGACTGTAGCATGGAGTATCCAGATTAAAAAGCTCACAAAGAGCCCAATAAATGAATGACCAAATCACCACCCAGGAACATCCTTGTGAAATTTAAGAACATCAAGGAAATAAAGGAGACCCTAAAAGTTTCCAGACAATAATTGTTGGGAACTATTGGATTGGAAATTAGATTGGCATCTGACTTCTCAGTAGCAACTCTGAAGGCCACAAGACAAAACAGGGTGAAATACTTTCAGAATTTGAGGGAACTTCGACTCACAATGCTATGTCCAGGCAAATAATTAAAAACAAAGAAAGGTTGATGTAGAATTGATGTTTATACTCTATAGGGTAACTCATAAGCACTGTGTTGGAGGCTGTTTTATGAAATAAGGGAGGAAATCAGGAGGGAGATATCTTATACTCTAAGAAGCAGGAAATGAGAGAAATTGTTGGGATGATGGTGAAAGGAGTCCCATGATGTCAGCTGTGCAGCGGGCACAGAGGAAAGCTAATTGCAAGTGGAATAGGAGATGGAGGGCTAGGAGAGGAAGGTCCCTAGGGGAAAAATTAAAAACGGAAACATGGATTTATAAATGAATTTGAATGTCTGTAAAAATTTCTGATAGAATTTGATAGGTCTGCTGGAACATTTAAGAAGAAAAACGTGATTGATAATAGAAAATTTTAGAACAGGTGCTTTTTAATTCAAGGTGTGGCTGGGAGTGAAGGAGGATTTTTTAAAAAGAAGGAAAAAAAAGCAATAAAAAATTATAGTAAACTACTTGATCCAGCATAAACAATATTACATAAACATGGCTATTGATTTAATAAAGAATTGAATGTAACTATGAGAAATGGAGGAAAGAGAGTTGGTAGTAATACACAAACATTAAATCCTCAACTGCATTAGCAGCAAGAAAATAACGAATGTCTAAAATCGACTCAGCTTGGCTTATCTGCCAAGCCCAGAGGCCACCAAAGCCAAATCCACACAGTCCCCATAAGTAAGCCCTTTCCTGTCTCTTAGCCACCTGAAGCTACAAACCTGGTAGGAGTCTGACACAACAGGCAAGGATAAGGAGAAGATGTGCAAAAAGGAGAAACTGAGAAAAAGCCTGCTTGGCTCTCTCCTACCACAGGATGACTGAAAAAACGACGGGAGCTGGAAAGTTAAACTAGCTCCAGGACAGGTTGAAACAGGCAGTGGGGTGACGTGACGGGGGTGCAGCTGCTTCCTGTTGGCACCCTTCGGAATTGTGGTCCATTAATCTTTAATCTGGCAGCCATGAAGATGTCCTAAACAGGCAAAAGAGAGAGAGAGAAAAAAGAAGGATGGGAGGAGCGAATTTTGCCAAAGTTCCTCTGTACCCTGCCAACCTTGATGGCTGTGGGCCAGAACTAAGCTAATCGGGCCACAGGGGATAGAGTCCAATGCATCCATGTCATTAGTCTTTGGACTCTTCCTATGATCTGTGGCAAACATGGACAGACATGACCCCACCCAAGCTTTCTTGAAGAAAGAGAACTACCTAACTTCACTGCCAGACATGAGAGGAGAAGACAAAAGGCAGGAGAATGGGGCAGTGCCTCCATCACTACCACAGAAGAGGCTGGAAATATGAAGCAAGGAGACTTCCACCCTCCCCACACCCACCACTATCAGGAAGAGTGATGCTCGTATTCCAAAAGCCTATGTGAAAAGGACAGCTCCTTCAGGAAGGGGCAGCAATCTATCCTCGCCTGGTAAGATGGTTAATTTTTTATGCCATTTGGCTAGGTTATTATACTGCGAGGTTGTTCAGTCAAAAATTTGTCTAGATGTCCCTGTAAAGGTTTTTGTTTTGTTTTGTTTTTTGAGATGGAGTTTTGCTCTTTGCTCAGGCTGGAGTGCAGTGGTGCAATCTCGGCTCACTGCAACCTTCACCTTCTGGATTCAAGAGATTCTCCTGCCTCAGCCTTCCAAGCAGTTGGGATTACAGGCACCTGCTGCCACACCTAGCTAATTTTTATATTTTTAGTAAAGATGGGGTTTCACCTTGTTGGCCATGCTGCTCTCGAACTCCTGACCTCACTATCCACCCACCTTGGTCTCCCAAAGTAAAGGTATTTTTTAAGGTGATTAACGTTTAAATAAGTAGACTTTTGGTAAAGCAGATTGCCCTTTACAATGTGGGTCAGCTTCAGGCAATCAGTTGAAGGCTTTAAAGGAAAAGACTGAGGTCCTCTTAAAAAATAGGAATTCTCACTCCAGACTGCCCCTAGACTTGAGATTGCAACATCAGCTCTTCCTGGGCTCTTCAGCCTACTGGCCTTCCCTACAGATTGAAGACCTGACAACCCCAACAATTGTTGGTATGACTCAAATCCTCAAAATTTTATAATAAATCAATGTCTCTCTCTCCTCTACATAAATATGCAAATATATGTTTGCATATGTGTATGTTTTGCATATGTGACTTATATAAATGTATGTGTATGTAAATAAACATAAATCAATCTATCTCATTATATCTATATCAATATATACACAAATACACGTGTGTGTGTGTAAAATATTGGTTTTGTTTCTCTGGAAAACTCTAACCAATGCACCTGGCATTATGCTAACATCAACTTCTGGAAGAGACATCTGACCTCTTGCCGTTGGTAGAGTCCTATGTTCCCAATCCTGGAAGGAAAAAATTATTATTCAAAGTCCAAAGGTTTGATGTTTATAATCAAAGCTCAGGAACACCAAATTTAGACAGAAGCAAAGAGGCGGAGCCCTGGCGAACCTGAACACGATGGCGACCCTTACTCCTCAGAGGGCAGCTTTTCTACCAGGGCGGGTCTAGTTTCACAAGATTTACCTCAGTGTGCTGATTTCAAAAATCACTCCTTCCAGGAAAATGAGTTTTTTGTATCCTCCTTCATCCACAACAATGTGGGTTTGTGTATCCTCCAATCTCAAGATTTTCCTTCTCCCACTTCTCCCCTTAAGAAGAGGACAGTTTTGAGTACAATCACAGAACAAAAAAAAGAGGAGGAAAGAAAACAAAGGAAGAAAAAGCCATGGCTGTTGCTGGTGCTCATTTGAGAGCAGCACTTAGCTCTGAACCCTACCTTTGTCCGTCCCCCTTTCAATCGCTGATGTTCTCGGCTGCCCTCCTTTTGAGAACCTGTTCCAGAACCATCCTGGGAGACTCACTTCTCCAGGGTCGTCAGCCACGTGTTTGAAAGGCCTATTTTGCACTAGATGGAATGCTGCTAATATTATTATTTATTTTTAAATTTTTTGGTTTGCTGAGTACACATTTTTAATGATTTTCCACGGGAAAGTATATAAAAACACAAATAAGTAAAACTTATTCAAAAACGTGCCACTTTAAAAAATTATACCAAACACAAAATAAAAGGCTTCATCAGGAGACATCTTTGAAAATTATTTACAGTCTATGCTTCATTTTCTGTTTGTATAATTTTATGTATTTTATTATACACTTTACCACCCAAATAAACCAGATGTCTTTAGAGAAGGAAGACAATGTCTTTTTTTTTTTTTTTTTTTTTTTTTGAGACGTCATCTCTCTCTTTGCCCAGACTGGAATGCAGTGGCACAATCTCAGCTCACTGCAACCTCTGCCTCCCCAGTTCAAACAATTCTCCCACTTCAGCCTCCCACAGAGCTGGGCTTATAGGCAAGTGCCACCGTGACTGGCTACTTTTTTGTCTTTTTATTGTATTTTTAGTAGAGATAGGGTCTTACCATGTTGGTCAGGCTGGTCTACAACTCCTGACTTCAAGTGATCCACCCACCTCAGCCTCCCAAAATGCCGGGATTACAGGTTTGAGCCACCGTGCCTGGCTGACAATGTCTTACATACCACTCTATCTGCACCTCCTTGTGCTGTGAGCTAAATATATAGAAGTCGCTCAGACAACAACAAAACACTTGCTGAATGAAACCAATAAGTGTACTTAGTTCATACGCTTTTCCTTCGTCTCAGGTCTAGACTTCCAATATCTGTCCTGAAGTTCATTGGGAGATTAATGCAGATAGGCTAGTTGTGTTCCTAGAAATAATTCTTTCTCACAAGCAACAGGCTTCCAATTATCAGTTGTGTCTCTACTTCAGAAACAGCCCGTCAGTGCTATGAAGAGTTTTTCTAGTGTGTTGGTCAGTGAACTCTCAGGTAAAATAAAGCCAAAGTATATGACAAAATCATAAGCACATTCTCTTTCTTCGTGTCTGCGCAGTCCCTTCCTGGCTCCTTGGAACTGCTGGCTGCCTTTCCTCTTGATCAAGCAGTAGCAGCAGGAATCGCTGCCTCCCTGGTGAACTTCTCACCACGCCCGGAGTGTATGGGATAACTCCAGAAGGCATAATGAGAAGTTACAGGGCCCAGGGTAAATGTCAATGTAAACATAATTGGAAAGATATTAACTGAGACTGATGGAAGGCTTCCCAAAATATTTAACATGACCTAATCATGAAGTAACTACCAGATGTTTATAATTACTGTTCAGCCTTATTCTCCTCCTATCCACTTTATGAGGGAAAGGAAAGGGCCAGTTACCCATATGCATGGGTGGCTGTGGGCTTATGCAGGGAAAGATGTGACCTGTGTTCCCTATGGGCGGGACCTAAACATAACAAGTCCTTCCAAATATGGCCAAAAGTTTTTCAGTTCCTGAATGAAAGGCTGTAGCTCATGAGTTTCTTCCAGACCCATATCAAAGTCCAATTAATTGAGGAAAAGTAGGGGGCCACTTTCCATTATCATGTGTTGTGGGGAGCACGAGAGAGGAATTTGCCACCAAATATTTCCTTCGACCAGTTGCAAATGTAGACATCATTTATTAGATAATCACGCCCTGTGTTCCTGAGGCTTGGGAGGTCTAAGAATGCCTTGCTATAATGTTCGCAGCACACCATGCGCCTCTCCTTCATAGCACCCCTCACACTCGTGAAAGCAGGCATTCTGTAGCCTGGAAACTGGGTTGCAAGTGAAGTCGTGAAGAAAGGAAGGGGAGGGATGGAGAGATCTTGTTAGTGGAGATGGGGAGAGAGGGTGCTGTAGCAAGAAAGGAGGGCTGGAGGGAGGAATCAAAGGGATCTTTACAATTTAGCTAAGGACTGAATCGGGCAGTAGCTTTCCTGGATAGAAACTCTGGCCGACATTATCCCAAACAAATTGATTCAGGAACAGAAAACCAAATACCACATGTTCTAAAGTAGGAGCAATACACTGACTACATAGGTGGGAGCTAAACATTGATACACATGGACACATAGAGGGGAATAATAGACACTGGGCCCACTTGAGGGTGGAAGGTGGGAAAGGCTGGGCATGGTGGCTCATACCTGTAATCCCAGAACTTTGGGAAGCCGAGGTGGCCAGATCACTTGAGGCCAGGAGTTCAAGACCAGCCTGGCCAACACTGCAAAACTTCGCCTCTACTAAAAATGCAGAAACAGCCAGGTGTGGTGTTGCCTGCTTATAATCCCAGCTACTCAGTAGGCTAACGCACAACAATCACTTAAACCCAGGAGGGAGAGGTTGCAGTAAGCTGAGATCACTTCAGTGCACTCCAGCCTGGGTGGCAGAGTGAGATCCTGCCTAGGAAAAAAAAATCGGAAGAATAAAAATTAAAATTAAAAAATGAAAAATAAAAATATGGTATTCTACACTTTAAATGGGCAAATTTTAATACATGTGAATTACATCTCATTAAAATTTTTTATTTTAAAAACTATGTTTAAAAAAGAAACTTTGACCTGGATTCAAATTTGCGTTTTAACCTCATTTTACAGATGAAAGAAATGCGGCACAAGGAGATTAAATATCTTTCTCAAGGTTACAAGGCCAGCAAGTATAAACTGAGATTATGGAAAGCCAGAGGCTGGGCTCTTACCCACTCAGTGGCACAGCCTCTTCCACATAAGAGAAAAATGATACCGACTTTTCAGAGCGGTGAGAATGTAATTTAGGTAAAGCACCTACCCCAATGGCTATTGCACAATAAGTGCCCAATAATGAACATCTGTAGTTACTTTAGTTAATGATAATATTCTAGAAGCCCTTTTCCTACATTGTGTGGGCTGCAGATGCCCATAGAGTCCTGTCCCAGGCCTGAGCTGCCGAGGAAGCTGTAAGACCAAAGAAGCGTCATTTAGATTTCAGGGGACTACACCTTCCTATGCTTTCTCAACTTGCTTGGTCCCTTTCCTACTGTTGGAAATAAACGGAAAGTTACATACAGAAGAAAAGTAGCTACTAGACAGGAGAAAAATCAATGTCCTTAGCATCCAGGGATTCATAGATTAATTTTGTATTTCCACTGAAAATTGGTTTTTATCTTCAGCACAAGCCTTCTGCTCAGAGCAGAATCACAGTTTTACTCACAGTGAGCGTGCTGGCAAGCTCAGCTTTCCTACAGGAAACATGAGACTTGTGACAGAGTTCTTGTGAAATCCAAACTAGGTTTCTCGCTTATGACTGCTGTTTGCTTGCAACCAAGGGAAGACTCATCAACTCAACAGTCTTCAGAGCTGACATGGAAACAGGACGATCTGCACATTTGCTAATGTTTCCTTTTGCCATGTCCCTGGGCCATGGACCTGTACTGTCTGTGGCCTATTAGAAACAGGGCCACACAGAAGGAGGTGAGTGGTGGGGGAGTGAGCATTACCACCTCAGCTCCACCTCTTGTCAATCAGCAGCAGCACTAAATTCTCAAGGAAGCAGAAACACCATTGTGAATTGCATATGCAAAGGATCTAGGTTGCGTGCTCCCTATGAGAATCTAATGCCTGATGATCTGAAGTGAAATAATTTCATCCTGAAACCAGTTGTCTTCCATTAACCAGTCCCTGGTGCCAAAAAGCCTGGGGGGGATCCTGCCCTAAACCTAGATTCTAAGAAAACAAACACAAAAGCAAAAAATTTATATATGAGATCCCAAAGTAGCAAATGTCTAATTGCCTCTTTAGCTTATATAAAATAAATTCTTACTGGAAGCTTCAAAATGTCCCATGTCAGTTATTCAAATTAGTTGTGATGTTTTAGAACAGCATTTCTTTATCTGTAGGATCTACAGAGGTATTTTAATGGTCTGAAATTGTACCCAAATTCTCTAGGTACCTTTCTAGTGGTTTTCCTGGAAAAAGAAACTTCAGTTTCTTAAATAAGATCTGCAGCCTAAGAAAGATTTGAGAATTATCGACCTACACATGTACTCTGCACTGAAAAAAAAGTTCAAAATTCATTGTTAAATAATAAAAAGTAGTTGCAGAGTATTTCTGTGTTATGTGGTACTTTTGTTCAAACAATAAATCCATACAAAAATATTATAAATACACACCAAAAATAACAACAGTGATTACCTCAAGATGTGAATTTATGATTATTTTGTTCTGTTTTCTTTTTGCTTTTGCATGTTTTGCATTTTTTTCTACAATAAGCATGTGTGAGTTTTAAAATGTGGGAAATCACAATAAGTGCTATTCTTAAGCTAATTTCAAAAAGCATTTATAAACCATAGTCTATATCCCCTTCTGTACCATTATTACCCATGTTACTGCCAAATCTCTTTCTGTCAGTGTTGTGTGATCTAGGTTATAAGAATCCACATTCCAGACTAGGAAGGCCTTCCATGGACTGGTCAGATGGCCATTTCTGAGTAGAAAAATCTGGATGCACAAATATTGGTCCAGGTTGAGACCTGAAGAGAGAAGGCCATACTCTTGTAAGACAAGAGACTAGAAATTTTGAAGAAGAAGAAAAAAAGGAAATAGAAGAAAAGCTGTGTAAACCAGAAATAGCTCAAGCTACTTGTTAAATCTGTGAGCAAGCAATGCATTTCAGAAAGGTGGATTTCTAACTGTTGGTAGGACCTCTCTAACTCTTCAGCTCTTCAGCCAAAGCAGGGAGGAAAATAAGGTTTACATCAAATGCCCATTAATGTTTTGTTCTTGTGGCAAAACTAAATTATCCATTCAAATGCTAGAAGGCAAACCCATTCCTCAAGGAGAGGCTGGCAAGCTGTCCAGAGGTTAACGTACTGTTGAAGGCCCTGTCATATGCAGGACTTAGAAAATGGGAGCTTTGGGAGACTGGGGATGCAGGAAGTATCTACATTAAGGTTGCCAGATTTTGCAAGTAAAATACAGGATGTAGAGTTAAATTTGAATTTTTAGCTAAACAGCAAGTCGTGGTGAATATAAATATGTCCCAAATATTGCATGGAACATAATTCCACCAAGAAAAAAAACTGTTGTGTATCAGCAATCCTAATGCTTAGAGAACAAACAAGAGCCCAAAGAGGGCATATTATTTCACTCAAGAGAATATTGAAGGGAGGGTGGGTAGAGGTACACAAAGTCTAGGGCTAAAGACAACTTCTTTCTGGAGCTAAAAACGGCCCCTAGAAATAAAGTGAAACAGTGAGTTGAATAAACTTCTTGCTCTCATGTGAGAACATCGGATCTTTCTAATGTTGTTCTTCTTGGTTTAATATTGGCTAAGCCAATATTACCCCAAAAGCAGAAGGCAGAGAAACCCAGGGAAGTCCCAGGGTACATAGTGTGCAAGCAGACAGCAAAAGGAACGTGCTAAATGGCAAAGGGTGAGCCGCAGAAGTGTTGCAGTGGGGTGGAGGTGAGCGTTGCTTGGTTACACCTGACTTTTCCTACAGCCAGGATTTCAGCACTTCATCTGAATACCCTGCACCTTGCAAAATTGTTTTCCAGGAAAAGTGGACTAAAAAATAAAATCATATTTTCTCAAAGGTAAGGGAAAAGAGATATGTGTTGATGCCTAGATCTATGTGACACCAAATGAATAAAAAGTGGAAAAATATCACCGTCCAGATGTTTCATCTAGGTTGGAACAGAGCACACTTTCACTTTCCACGCAGATGCTGGGCAGGTAAATGTAGGCTGTAACCAAGATATTGAAAAGGATTGATTGAGAAATCAGGAAAATGTCACTTTTATATTGTCCATAATGGACACTAAAATATTTTTTCAACTTATTTTTGGCCTATCTTAAACATATCATTGGCCATGAAATTACTAGCTCTGTAATCTCATAAGCGAAATGAAACCCTGATGTGACTTTTCAATTTTCTGTTTTGCTCAAGGATATCCCCTTGCTTCCTTCTCTGAGCATCTGATTGAGAAGGTCCTCAGTCTCCTAGAATCAGAGGATTCCTGTCCCGCTAAAACCAGCTCGTGCCTTCACCCTCACACTCTCCCAGTGAGTGCAGTGTCCTGGAAATCTGGAGTCTCACAGACCGTAACAGCTAAAGTTTGATGGTAGAAGCACAGCCACCGTAAGTGATAGGAAATAAAGGGTTTATCGCAGAGGTTACACCCGACATCATTGTGGGAACTTATAAAGAAGCCTCTGGGAGGCTGTTGGCTCTGCATCTGGCAGTAGCCTTGAAGTCACTAGAGGTTGAGAAGGCTGGCAATCAGGAACACAAGCTAAACATGAACAGAGAGACAAAAGACAAACTAAAACCTACATCTGTATCTCATAGCCTCCAACCTCAGCAATGTAGAAAACTTGCAGAAGAGAGTGGTGTCCTTTGCCAGAAAGCTGCACAAGGTTCCTGCCAAGGCTCAGGACTCAAAGATCTGAAAGGAGGAGATTTGCTGAAAACTAGAGAATCCATGGACCCAGCCATTGCTGGACACCAGCTAGGTGAACCAGCAGACCAGTGATGATATGTAAGCTGTCACTGTCATGGGGCCTGGCGCCGTTACATCCATCCTCTGAGCATAACAGCTGCTGCTTCACATCTACCTTCCGTATCTCATGCAAATTTTTCATTGTGCCCAACTCCAACCAGGGGCCACACAAGGGACAGGATTTGGGAACGAAATCCTCTGGCAGGGAACAAGATCTACCCAGGGCACCAGGCATGTTTCCCTGTTCTGGCATTATCTGGCTGGGGGAATTTGGCAGAGTATTCAATCTCTGCAAAACTCTGTTTCTTCATCCATAAGATTAATACTTATTACACCATTTAAGAAGCAAATTTGCCACGTGTTTATTGTATACAAGTGAGCACAAGTTGCTACTCATTCTGCTTCCATTCATGTTGATAATGTCTCCGTTGGGATGTTGTTGTTTGGCTTTAGTAAGAAGGTGAAAAAGAATCTAGCGCATGAAAAAGCTCACTATATGTTATTAACCCTGTGAGCATGCTCATGACAAGTGCATTTTTAGAATAAGTCAAACCTTGATGCATCTAATGAATCAACCTTCTGTTGGAGCTTCCTGTGCATGAACCTGGAGAACTGTCATCAGGAACAGTCAGCTCCTGAGTGCATTCCCAATGCCATTTGCAGTCATTCCCAGATTTTTAAAGAAATGCCTCACTATGCTTTCTTATCATGGGCAACATAGACAGCCTTGGCTCTCCTCTCTTTAGGCTCATCCTCACAGAACTATCTGCTAGTGAAAAGGAAAAGAGTGCAACCTACCAGGCAAAACTGAAAGTTCAGGGACAGAAGGTGCTCACCTTTCAAATACCTGCTGCAGTGCTGTGATTAATAGTGCCATAGTTATTGTCATAGAGGATAGCTAGCAGAAAAGGAAAATTAGTCTCCAGCCAGATATGGGAAGACTCAGAACAGAACTTCAAGGAAGACATAACAAATGCCCCAAACTTCTGCTGTTACTTCACTTAAAGTCTTATTAGTGCCATAATTTCCAACTGGGCAGCCACCACGTCTGCCTCCCTTCTGCTTTCTCAGCCAAGTGGCAAGCTGGCGGTTGGATGTTGTAGGTGGCTTCTATACGGTGGTTTTCAAAATTTTGTAACCCAAAATTTAGCTCTCCCTCCTACATGGAACAGTCGTGATTTAAAATTAGCAGTACAGGTAGTTCCTCAATTAAGGAGTATTTAGAACAGGGAAGGTCTGAATAATGTCTGCTTCTATACTTCTAAGTGAATGTACTCCAACATGCACATCATAGGCAATTCTGTGTTATGGGGGTTATGAAAAAGTGTAGTGTTTGAAGATATCTAGGAGTCATTTTACCTGCTGGAACAATATTTGTCTAGTATTAGTTAACTGGTCACAAAAGGAGAGGTTTTGTCTTACTCTCAACAGTCTCTGATGGTGTCATTTGAATTGTGACACATGCAGATAGTTTCTCTCTTTCTTTCTCCTATGTGGTCATGTTGAAACTCCACAATAACTGCAAGTTTGGGATCCACAGTCATATTTATAAATTTAGATTATCATGAGAGAGAGAACTAATACTCTAGAAATGATACGATATTTAGATGTCAAAACGAAGTCATAATTCTTCGAAATAGATGCCTGCTCACTTTCTCAAGAACTCGTTTCACAAACTTGAGTTAAAACGAATGAATACGTGTTCCTCTTTTTGCTTCCTCTTTTGAGCAATTTTATGATTGGAAACAAAAAAAGACACATTACCACAATGGAAAATACCTCATTTTTCCATTAAAATGTACTTTTATTAAACAGCTAACCCCTCATCCACTTCCCTGTTTATTGGGCTAAAAGGAGACATTTCTAGGAGACCAAGCCAAAGTCTCAGCAAGGAGGTGGGAAGCCAGGTTCTTGGAAGGCTAGTCTGTTACCTACCTTACACTACAATGGCCGTGGCAGCATCAACAACAGCACCAAATCAGCCTGCTGGAAAGTGAGAACAAATCATGCTAATGACTTACAGTTCGGTCTCCTCTGTGCCCCATGAGAGGCCAGGCTGATTTTAACCCACAGTGGGAGGCACTGGCTCAATCGGGTCTTCTTGCAGCTAGTGGATCCAGACTCAGAATATTCTTGTACAAATACCACTTTGTGTCCTCAAAAAGAGAGATTCTACATGGTCCCAAACTATGGTATTTGTACAAGAATATTCTGTGGAATCTCTCCTTTTTGAGAATGCAGTGATATTTGTACAAAATAGCTTCATTTCATCCGCAATTTTGGTTTCATTTTTTAGCCTAATTTGGTTTTAAAAAAGGAAACCGAAATTGCTGATGAAATAAAGACCAGTGTTTCATTGGTTGAATTTTTCAATTTTTTGTATTAGCCCAGTGGTTTCCATCTCTTCTGTTTAAATATAGACTTCTTTCCAGGTAGATATTCCAAAGACAAATGGAAAATTCGAACAAGTATGCTGATGTGTAAAATGCTGTAGACAAATGGTTTAAAGGATTAACCAAATACTTTGCTCTTTAAATTGATTTTCTCCTTTGTAGTTAGAAAGTTACAGTGTCATCAAAGAGAAAATAAGGAAGCTAAAGATGGTTCAGGATTTGGCTCCTCACACTAATTTTATTCTCATGAGTTCAGATTTTCTTGATTCAAAATAGGACTCTTCCCCTTTTGTTAATCTTTCCACAAAGTTCACACCCTCCCAAGGCCGGGATTGCTCCATAGAGCTTCATCCCTACAATTATCTCAGGATCCGTGCAGGTTCTCCACACATGGTGTTATTCATGGCACGCAGATGGGGTATTCCTATCCCTAATAGTTTAGGTTAGAAAAGTATATTATGGATAAAATAAAACAATCTCTTAATGATCTGTTCTGCATGGATAGAAAGCAGAAGTTTGCATGAAGTCTAGGTAATTTAAGTTTATACATATCAGAAAATATTGCCAAAAGCTTTCAACCATTACTCTTGCTCTCTCCATACACACACACACACACACACACACAGTATCTCTGCAGTATTTCACACAAGAAATTAATCAAATCTCATTGACACCTTCTGGGAAATATGCTACTAAGAAGCAGGAACATCCACCTAAGACAAAAAACACCAACGATGAGGAAGAGAAGCAAAAGTTTAGGATAATCTTCAGGCTGGATTATAAATTTAATGCTGGATAACCTGGATTTGGCTGAACTTCAATTTTTTTATGTAGTTTTCTTTTTTCAAATAAACTTCAAGGCATGAGACTGTGGTACTAAAATAGAAATACAGTAGAATCCTGTTATTGCAAAAATTTGGCAAAGCTACTGGTGAAATCATGTCCCCTGAAACGTAACAACGACAGACAGTAAAAGCACAATTCCTTTCAATGTGCACATAGAGAGCGTTAGCTGTTCCTCAGAGTCTGCAATATAAAAGGGTTCCAGTATATTTAGTGAATCAACATTCGTCTCAGGAATTCTTATCTTGCCAATAGCATATGTAGTATGTTAAAATCCACTTCCCAGTAAATTGCTGCGTGGTATCAAATGTATTAAAATTACACAAAGCAAAGTTGTTCTAAGGGTCTGCACTTCATTTTGATATCTGATCTTCAGCATATTATTTTCCTGTTCTATTATTATTACTATTATTATTTAATTCAGCCTTGGTGCTTGACCTTGATGGGGAGAGGAGAAGGAGAACTAGTGGGTGGTATTTTTTATAACATGTATCAAAGGGGTGATAGACAAATATAGAGCTGAGATTATTAAGCCTCAACCCACCATATCTTCTGACACCAAGCCTTGTCCATGCCACTCGATTGCTGGGATTGTGACTCCTGCTCCCAATCTAATTAGCAGGCTCCAAGCACAAATGTGTTAGAATCCCACACAGAATGTTAGGCTCATGCTGCTGAGCCTGGCAGCACTGAGGCACAGGGCGGTGGGAGTTTCCAAGATGAACGGGAGTTCACTGTCGCTTCCGGTTACATGCTTCATAGCCCCAACCCTCTGCTGTCACAACTGAATTCCTTCCACTGAGCACCGTATCATTTCACCCCAGTCAGGCGCAAAGGAATATATCTGAGAACGTGTGAGAAACTCACAGATTTTCCAAGCCTGTGCTTAAAGCATTTGTGAAGACAAAAAGAAGTAGGATGGTTTACATGTTCCTTTCAGGGACCTGAGTTATCTAAGGTGATGGAGGGCCTGTTTCATGAGGGAGAGGGGAGTGGATTGAGGCATTGGCCACTTCCTGCTCTTGATGTAGCTGGTCCTGAGACTTCTGAGCTGGTGACCTGTCCCACTCCTGTGTTTGAGGTCCACAGATAAGCTGACTTTAAATAAATGTTACAGCGAGAAATAGAAGGGCAGCTCATTTTTGGATGAGGAATACAGAGAGGAGAAAGGAAGTCATTTCCGTATCAGTGGTTTAAAGGAAATTTGAGGCAGATGCTTCCAAGACTGGACACTAGACAGAAACTAGCCCTTTGGGGAGGCTAATAAAATTCAAGTGATGAAGGCCTTCTTTGGGGAAAAGCTATGTCTTTCATAGGCCCCATGTGAGACCATGAGAGACAATTCACTGGAAATATGAAACTGATTTGCATCAGTTCTATGAAGGGGCAGAAAAACTGTACAGCAATTTGAATATTTTGTCTTTCAACTACTTCGGATATGTCATTAGACACAGTCTGGCATTCAGAGTGTCTTAAGAGAAAAAAGAATGCTCCTAGAAGGGGAATGAACCAAGTCCAGAAATCATAAGGCCCAGAGGACACTTGAGGCAAGGAATTTTAAAAGTCAGAAAGCACGTGCCTTTCCTAGGATCCAACTAGAAAGCCTCATTTCCCTCCTTGAATATAACCTTTTCAAGTTTTATTTCTCCAAAATGAAATCTTACTTCCTTCCCAATTTGCTTATCTCCTGAGCTCAGCAAAACTTATCTTAGTATGAAGAATATCAAGAAAATTTTCCAGGAGAAACAGATTTATATAAAAGATAATCTTTGCATTTCAGCACGGATAATCCCATATTGTTCATTTCATCACTGAGCAACATGTATGTTCCATGATACCATCAATGGCCTTCTTTCTCTTCTTGGTAGTTGGGAGTTTTGTGTTAAATCAGAAGTTTTATATGCTTTCTGAGTATTTTGCTTCTCAAAAACTGTATTGTTTTTATGTTTTAATTACAAAAAGGATACATGTTTTGTGTAAGTAAAGCAACATAGCAATGCACGAAGAAAAAGCTAAGCCCACCTTCCGAGGTAACCTGTGTTAGTAATTTGGAGTGTATTCTATTCTTTCCCTTATACTCATATAAGCATATGTTGATATAGAGAAAAACTGTCTTTATACTTGGTAATGAGCTCATTCTAGAGACATTACTCAGTACCTTGCTTTTCTTTGCTTTTTTCTGTAGCGGAATATTATGGACCCATTGAAAACACTGGCTTCCCAGATATGGCAAAAGCACTGAATTCCAGAAAACTTTAAATTGTTCATATTTGCTTACAGATGGGTAGAAACCTGCTACAATTAAGACAAGAAAATACCAATTGTAATACTATCTAAAATACCCAGATTCAAAGTTACTTTCTTTAAAAAAATAAAATGTCTATTTTAACCAAATAAGTTTAAAGGAAGGGAGGTCCCATAGAATGTTTAACACTCATTTCTTTACCTCTTTCTTTTAGATATCCTTCTCAGAAACTAAATCATTTCCCACCCTAAACTTTAATGTTTATATTTGCTCATGAACTTTAAATTGTTCGTATTTGTTAATGACAGGCAGAAAGTTACTACAATAAAGTAAGGAGATACCAATTATCTCCTTTCTTCAAAATATTTCTCTGGCTTCTGAAGCTCTCTATAAACCGCTCATGTTTCTGAAAGTTGCTGAAAAAGCTCCTGATGCCCCAGAGGAAGTGAGATCATAGGAAGCCATCGTCATCATCCATGGACATCAGGCCAGGAAGACTGGCTGCCATTACCTAGCTGAGTCCTGAAGGAACATGGGAAAGACTCATGAAAGAGGATGGGCCACTAGGGGTGGGAGATGATTTGGGTGCCAGTCCCTGAGGAGGATATCGAAAAGAAAGAGGCAAAGAAATAAGGGTGATTAAAATGCTATGGGACCTCCCTTCCTTTTAACCTATTCTGTTAAAATACACACTTTTTTTTTTTAAAGAAAATAACTTTGAATTTGGATTTTTTAGATAGTATTGCATCAATGTTAATCTTCCCGAATCTGGTCACTATATTATGGTTATTTAGGAGACTACCCTTGTTCTTTGGATATGCATAATGAAGTAATCATGGAGAAGGGTAATAGTGATTATAACTTTCTTTCAAATGCTTCCAGAAGGAAAAGGAATAAAGAGGGGAAGGAGGACTAAAAAAAAGAACAGGAAAAAACAAATAATAAATGTTTCTATAATATTGACAAGTTTCTTATTTGCTTCAATGCCTTTTATTTGCTTTGATGCTTAGTCAAAATTAAATTTCTTCATTCTCACTCTTAAAGAGGAAGGAGGAAGAGAAGCCAGCACAGACAGTACAGGAAAATATCATGTCTTAAAGTCCTTAAAATTCTTTCATAAAGTAAACCACCTCCTTCATCAAAGATGTGATTTTATGTACAATAGAGTATTTTTAAAGGTTTTGGAATTTTGTAGATCTTTTTAAAATCTATCCAACAAAATTCAAGAGTGCCATGAACTCCATTGAACAGATCTTTATGCAAGTAAGCAGCAAGAAAGGAAGAGACTTTTGACAAAATTTCGGAATAGTTTCTAACCATATCTTTTTAGGATTAATTTCCTTTCTAATAGTTATTTTGAAGGCAAAATTCCCATTTTGAGTAACATGGTAAGTACACTTTGCACGATGTATTTTTAATGGAGAAAAAAGCTCTCCATATTTATCTATCTGTGATACTTGCTTCAAAACATTGTTCCATGTTAAGTGCCATTGGTTTCTTTCGTGTGATTTTTTTTAAACTAAAGAGAAGGGAAGTCGGTTATATTTTATCCATATTTTTACTGACCATGTTCTTCCTTACTGACATTCCAAGGTTTGTTCTTTTGGCATTTCTTTTCAATGTTAAGAGCTTCCTTTAACTGCTCTTTTAAAGCAGATTTGCTGGTGACAAATTCTTAGTTTTTCTTCATCTGAGAAAGCTTTGATTTCCCATTGATTCCTGAAGGATACTTTCACTAAATATGGGGATTCTGGGTTAATAGTTATATTCTTTTGAAACTTGAAAAATGTTGCACTACTTCCTTTCATATGTACTCGAATATACAACTTTCACAAAGCTATTACTCTTGTCATCAGGCTTGTATGATCTACTCCTTACCATGAAAGAAGTAGACAATTGCCACTTTTATTTCTAATCCTTAAATTGAATATTTCTTCTTGGATGTAAGTTCAAATAAATTGATCTGGATAAATTTTCATTTCTTCTTAAGTAAAACTTCCTATGTAAAATCCAAAAAAAAAAAAAAAAGAAAAGAAATTTGTCATCCAATTTGTTTTTTGCCCTGTAAGTAAAGTGTTATTTCTCAGTCTCAGTCACTAAGGACTTTGAAGCTTTTTTTTTTTTTTTGCTTACGATCTTCAGATTTCAAGTTTGACTCTGTTGTGTCTTGATATGGATGTCTTTGGGTTTATCTTCTTACGGGTTTACTCAACTTCTCAAATTTGTAGGTTTACATCTTTTGCCAAATTGGGAACATTACAGTCATTATTTCTTGAAGTACTTTTTCAATACCATCTCTTTCTTCTCTCTTTCTAGGCCTTTGATTATACAATATACCTTCTATTATGTTTCCCCAGATCCCTAAGCCTCTGTTCTTTTTATTCACTTATTATTTTCTCTACATTGTTCTGATAGAGTACCATCTATTGTTCTGTCTTCCAGTTAGCTGATCTTTTTAAAATTTTATTGCATTTTAGATTCTGGGGTACATGTGCAAAACATGCAGGATTGTTGCATAGGTACATACAAAGCAATGTGGTTTGCTACCTCAATTACCCCATCACCTATATCTGGCATTTCTCCCCATGTTATCCCTCCCCAACCTCCCTACCCCCGCTGTCCCTCCCCTATCCCCCACAACAGACCCCAGTGTGTGATGTTCCTCTCCCTGTGTCCATGTGTTCTCATTGTTCAACACCCGCCTATGAGTGAGAACATGCAGTGTTTCTTTTCCCGTTCTTGTGTCAGTTTGCCAAGAATGATGGTTTCCAGATTCATTCATGTCTCTATAAAAGACACATACTCATCATTTTTTATGGCTGCATAGCATTCCATTGTGTATATGCATCACATTTTCCCAGTCCAGTCTATCATAGATGGGCATTTGGGTTGGTTCCAGGTCTTTGCTATTGTAAACTGTGCTGCAATGAACATTCGTGTGCATGTGTCCTTATAGTAGAATGATTTATAGTCCTTTGGATATATACCCAGTAATGGGATTGCTGGGTCAAATGGAATTTCTATTTCTAGGTCCTTGAGGAATCGCCACACTGTCTTCCACAATGGTTGAACTAATTTACACTCCCACCAACAGTGTAAAAGTGTTCCTATTTCTCCACATCCTCTCCAGCATCTGTTGTCTCCAGAGTTTTTAATGATCGCCATTCTAACTGGAGTGAGATGGTATCTCAATGTAGTTTTGATTTGCATTTCTCTAATGACCAGTGATGATGAACATCTTTTTATATGTTTATTGGCCTCATAAATGTCATCTTTTGAAAAGTGTCTGTTCATATCCTTCGCCCACTTTTGAAACGGCTCATTTGTTTTTTTCTTGTAAATCTGCTTTAGTTCTTTGTAGATTCTGAATATCAGCTCTTTGTCAGATGGGTAGATTGCAAAAATTTTTTCCCATTCTGTTGGTTGCCAATTCACTCTAATGATTGTTTCTTTGGCTGTACAGAAGCTCTGGAGTTTAATTAGATCCAATTTGCCCATTTTGGCTTTTGTTGCCAATGCTTTTGGTGTTTAGTCATGAAGTTCTTTACCTATGCCTATGTCCTGAGTAGTTTTGCCTAAGTTTTCTTCCAGGGTTTTTATGCTGTTAGGACTTATGGTTAAGTCTTTAATCCATCTGGAGTTAATTTTAGTGTAAGGTGTCAGAAAGGGGTCCAGTTTCTGCTTTCTGCTCATAGCTAGCCAGTTTTCCCAACACCATTGATTAAATGGGGAATCCTTTCCCCATTGCTTGTTTTTATCAGGTTTGTCAAAGATTATATGGTTGTAGATGTGTGACATTGCCTCTGAGGATTCTGTTCTGTTTCATTGGTCTATATCTCTGTTTTGGTACCAATACCATGCTGTTTTGATTGTGGTAGCCTTACAGTATAGTTTGAAGTCAGGTAGCATGATGCCTCCAGTTTTGTTCTTTTTGCTTAGAATTGTCTTGGCTATGTGGGTTCTCTTTTGGTTCCATATGAAGTTTAAGGTGGTTTTTTTCCAGTTCTGTGAAGAGGGTCATAGGTAGCTTGATGGAGATAGCATTGAATCTATAAGTTACTTTGGACGGTATGGCCATTTTCACAATATCAATTCTTCCTAACCATGAGCATGGAATGTTTTTCCATTTGTTTGTGTCCTCTCTTATTTCCTTGAATAATAAATTGCAGTTCTCCTTGAAGAGGTCCTTTACATCTTTGTTAGGTGTATTCCTAGGAACTTTATTCCTTTATTCTCTTTGTAGCAATTGTGAATGGCTGTTCGTTCTTGATTTGGCTCTCTTTAAGTCTGTTATTGGTGTATAGGAATGCTTCTGAATTCTGCACATTGATTTTGTATGCTGAGACTTTGCTGAAGTTGCTCATCAGTTTCAGGAGATTTGGGGCTGAGACAATGGGGTCTTCTAAATAAATAATCATGTCATCTACAAATAGAGACAATTTGGCTTCCTTCTTTCCTAATTGAATACTCTTTGTTTCTTTTTCTTGCCTGATTACTCTGGCTGGAACTTCCAGTACTATATTGAATAGGAGTGGTGAGAGAGGGCATCCTTGTCTAGTGCCAGATTTCAAAGGGAATGCTTCCAGTTTTTGCCCGTTCAGTATGATATTGGCTGTGGGTTTGTCATAAATAGCTTTTATTATTTTGGGATACATTCTGTCAATACCTAGTTTATTGAGGGTTTTTAGCATAAAAACAGACAAAAAGTCTGCTGAGTTTTGTCAAAGGTCTTCTCTGCATCTATTGAGATAATCATGTGGTTTTTGTCTTTGGTTCTGTTTATGTGGTGGATTATGTTTACAGACTTGCATATGTTAAACCAGCCTTGCATCCCCAGGATGAAGCCTACTTGATAGTGATGGATAAGCTTTTTGATGTGCTATTGGATTCGGTTTGCCAGTATTTTATTGAAGATTTTTGCATCTATGTTCATCATGTATATTGGCCTGAAGTTTTCTTTTTTTGTTGAGTCTCTGCCAGGTTTTGGCATCAAGATGATGTTGGTCTCATAAAATGATTTGGGAAGAATTCCCTCTTTTTGAATTGTTTGGAATCATTTCAGAAGGAGTGGTACCAGTTCCTCTTTGCATGTCAGGTGGAATTCGGCTGTGAACCCATCTGGACCTGTGCTATTTTTGGTTGATAGGCATTGCTGCCTCAACTTCAGCCCTTGTTATTGGTATGTTCTGGGTTTTGACTTTTTCCTGGTTTAGGTTTGGAAGGGTGCAAGTGTCCAGGAATTTGTCCATTTCTTCCAGGTTTACTGGTTTGCATGCATAGAGTTGTTTGTAGTAATCTGATGGTAGTTTGTATTTCTGTGGAACCTGTGGTGATATTCCATTTATCGTTTTTTATTGCATCTATTTCATTCTTCTCTATTTTATTTTTTATTAATCTGGCTAGCGGTCTATTTTGTTGGTCTTTTTAAAAAACCAGCTCCTGGATTTATTCATTTTTTGAAGGGATTTTTGTGTCTCTATCTCCTTCAGTTCTGCTCTGATCTTAGTTATTTCTTGTATTCTGCTAGCTTTTGAGTTTTTTTGATTTTGCTCCTCTAGCTCTTTCAGTTTCAATGATAGGGTGTCATTTTAGATCTCTCCTTGCTTCTCATGTGGGCATTTATTGCTATAAATTTTCCTCTAGACACTGCTTTAAATATGTCCCAGAGATTCTGCTATGAATGTCTTCATTCTCATTGGTTTCAAAGAACATCTTTATGTCTGCCTTCATTTCATTGTTTATCCAGTCAACATTCAAGAGCCAGTTGTTCAGTTTCCATGAAGTTGTGTGGTTCTGAGTTAGTTTCTTAATCCTGAGTTCTAATTTGATTGCGCTGTGGTCTGAGAGACTGTTTGTTATAATTTCTGTTCTTTTACATTTGCCAAGGAGTGATTTACTTCCAATTATGTGGTCAATTTTAGAGTATATGTGCTGTGGTGCTGAGAAGGATGTATATTCTGTGGATTTGGGATGAAGAGTAGAGTTCTGTAGATATCTATTAGGTTTGCTTGGTCTAGATCTGAGTTCAAGTCCTGGATATTCTTGTTAATTTTCTATCTCGCTAATCTAATATTGACAGTGGAGTGTTAAAGTCTCCCATTATTATTATGTGGGAGTCTAAGTCTCTTTGTAGGTCATTAAGAACTTGCTTTTTGTATCTGGGTGTTCCTGTTTTGGGTGCATATATATTTAGGATCATTAGCTCTTCTTGTTGCATTGATCCTTTTACCATTATGTAATGCCCTTCTTTGTCTCTTTTGATCTTTGTTGGTTTAAAGACCGTTTTATGACAGTCCAGGATTGCAACTCCTGCTATTATTTCTTTTGCTCTCCATTTGCTTGGTAAATCTTCCTCCATCCCTTTACTTTGAGCCTATGGGTGTCCTTGCATGTGAGATGGGTTTTCTGGATACAGCACACTGATGGGTTTTGACTTTTTATCCAATTTGCCAGTCTGTGTCTTTTGATTGGGGCATTTAGCCCATTTACATTTAAGGTTAATATTGTTATGTGTGAATTTGATCCTGCCATTTTGATGCTAGCTGGTTGTATTGCCCATTAGTTGATGCAGTTTCTTCATTGTGTCAATGCTTTTTACCATTTGGTACATTTTTGGAGTGGCTGGTACTGGTTGTTCCTTTCTATGTTTAGTGCTTCTTTCAGGAGCTCTTGTAAAGCAGGCCTAGTGGTGATGAAATCTGAGTAATCGCTTTTTCATAAAGGATTTTATTTCTCCTTCACTTATGAAGTTTAGTTTGTCTGGATATGTAATTCCAGGTTGAAAGTTCTTTTCTTTAAGGATGTTGAATATTGGCCCCACTCTCTTCTGGTCTTTAGGGTTTCTGCCAAGAGATATGCTGTGAGTCTGAGGGGCTTCCCTTTTTGGGTAACCTGACCTTTCTATCTGGCTGCCCTTAGCATTTTTTCCTTCATTTAAACCCTGGCGAATCTGATGATTATGTGCCTTGGGTTGCTCTTCTTGAGGAATATCTCTGTGGTATTCTCCGTATTTCCTGGACTTGAATATTGGCCTGCCTTGCTACGTTAGGGAAGTTCTCCTGGATAATATCCTTGAGAGTGTTTTCCAGCTTGCATTCATTCTCTCCGTCACATTCAGGTACACCTATCAAATATAGATTGGGTCTTTTCACATAATCCCATATTTCTTGGAGGCTTTGTTCATTTCTTTTCACTCTTTTTTCTCTAATCTTGCCTTCTCATTTTATTTCATTAAGTTGATCTTCAATCTCTGATATCCTTTCTTCTGCTTGGTCAATTTGGCTATTGAAACTTGTGTATATACTTCACAAAGTTCTCGTGTCGTGTTTCAGCTCCATTAAGTCATTTACATTCTCTAAGCTGTTTATTCTTGTTAGCATTTTGTCAAACCTTTTTTCAGGGTTCTTAGTTGTTTGCATTGGATTAGAACATGTTCTTTTAGCTCAGAGAAGTTTGTTATTACCCACCTTCTGAAGCCTGTTTCTGTCAATTCATCAGACTTATTCTCCATCCAGCTTTGTTCTTTTGCTGGTGATGAGTTGCGATCCCTTGGAGGAGGGGAGGTGTTCTGGGTTTGGGTGTTTTCAACCTTTTTGTGCCAGTTTCTTCCCATCTTTGTGGATTTATCTACCTGTGGTCTTTTTAGTTGTTGACTTTCAGATGGGGTCTCTGAGTGACATCCTTTTTGTTGATGATGAAGTTATTTCTTTCTGTTTTTTAGTTTTCCTCCTAACAGTCAGGCTTCTCCAGCTGTAGGACTGCTGGAGGTCTACTCCAGACCCTGCTTGCCTGGGAATCACCTACAGTGGCTACAGAACAGTGAGGGTTGCTGCCAGTTTCTTCTTTCTTATCTTTGTTCCAGAAGGATACCTGCCAGATGTCAGTCTGAGCTCTCCTTTATGAGGTGACTCTTTGGGAATATGGGGTTCAGGGAGCTGCTTGAGGAGAGAGTCTGTCCCTTACAGGAGCTCAAGTGCTAAGCTGTAAGCTTCATTGTTCTGTTCAGAGCTGCTGGGTAGGTACATTTAAGTCTGCTGCAGCGGAACTCATAACCATGTTTTTCCCAGGTGCTCAGTCCTGGGAAGGTGGGACTTTATTTATAAGTTCCTGGCATGCTGCTGCCTTTTTTCAGAGATGCCCTGCCCAGCAAGGAGGTAGCCTAGTCACAGTCTGCCAGCAGAAGTGTTGCTGAGCTGCCGTGGGCTCTGCCCAGCTGCTGTGTGAACTTCCTTGTGGTTTTGTTTATAAAGGTATAGTTAGAACTGCCTCAGGTAATGGCAGTCTGCCTCAGTCATGGCAGACTGCCTCTGTAATGGCAAACAGCTTGGTAATGGCAGATTGCCTCAGTAATGGCAGACACCCTTTCCCCAACAGAGCTGGACCATCCTGGGTCCAGCTGTGCTTGCTGCTAAACTCTCAATCCAGAGTGTTTCTGATTGCTGGTCTTTGTGGGGATGGGACCCACTGAGCCAGATCACCTGGCTCCCTGTTTCAGCCCCTTATTTTTCTGTTAAATGGCAGCTCTATCTCTCAGGCATTCCAGGTACCAGTTGAAACAGCCACCCAGGTTTGTATGAGTTTTTGTGCAAAGACCCAGTGCACTGGCTGAAACAACCATGCTGGAAGCTCATGGCACTTTTCAGCCCAGGAATCTCCTGGTCTATGGGCAGTAATAACTTATTTGGAAATGCTGCATTCGCTCACCCTCTGCATTGTTCTCCCTGGGAACTGCACTCCAGAGCTGTTCCTATTTGGCCATCTTGGATGCCCCCTACCTGATTCTTTTCTCTGTTCTCTCCATACTGCTCTTTAGCCTGCCCATTGAGTTTCTTATATTATTATATTTTTCAGTTCCAAAATTTTCTATAGAATTATTCTCTATATTTTCTCTTTCTTTCTTGAGACTATTTATTAAAGCTTTCTGTTTTTTCAATTTGTAATTTTAGTATATTCTGTAACATTTTTAATTGCTTGTTGAGACATTTTTAAAGCAGCTGCCATAAAATTCTTGATCATTCTGATAACCCCATTAGATTAGTGTTGAGAGCTACTGATTGTTCAGTTTCAGACCTTCCTGGTTCTTGGTTTAAGAAATGATTTTCATTGAAACACGGACAGTTTGGGTATTAAAAGACCCAAGATATTATTTAAAGCTTTTGTTTTAGCTGCTTTCTTCTGACACTGTCCAAGCAGGGAAAAAAGTAGGGTGCTACCTCATTTCTACCGAATAGAGGTAAAATTTCAGGTTCCCACTTAGCTTCTATTGCCACATAGGGGTGGGGGATGCTACTTGTTACTGCTGGACAGAGTTAGGAGTTACTTCTCTCCACTTGATCTCCTCAAATTCCAAGGGAGCAGGGTGGCCACATGTGGTGGTAAAAGTCCTGACTCTCCACTAAGCTTATTCTGACACTACTGCACCAGTGGCTGTGGGTGGAAGTCCAGAATCCCCATGTAGTTTCCATCAACATCAAAAGTAGAGGAAAAAAGAGGCAGAGGGAGTACTCATTACCACCCAGTGTAGATGAAAGTCCCAGCTCTCTGCTCAGATTCCTCTGGCATCAACCCAGTAGAGATGGGATACTACACTTCACTGCACCTCTGAAGGGGGCAAGTCTATGCTCTCCACTTGGCCTTTGCTAGTGGAGGTAAGGTTGGAGCCACTGTATTTTTCTGTAGCGTTGGCTGGAGTACAGTAGTTATTGTCAATGTCTCCTGTCTTGCTAGGCTGCTTGTTGGCTGGCCTTTGGCTAGAGAAAGTAAGCTTTTGGAAGGGGCATTTTTGTCTGTTCCTATTGGCATTTCCAGGTTGCTGGCTTTGATAGTTTCAAGTCTCAAATATGTGAGGTCAAAAGAAAACCCAGGGAACTTTCCACAGTGTTATTTCTTGGGTTCCAAGTTCCCTAGTTCTGCACTTAATAGGAGGAATAGGGAAGAGTATATCTATTTCAACTTCCCCAAAACAGAAGTCCATATTAGGTAAGGTTAAGGTTTTTTTAACTTTTTATTTCCATAGATTTTGGGGGAGCAGGTGGTATTTAGTTACATGAGTAAGTACTTCAGTAGTGATTTGTGAGGTTTTGGTGCACCCATCACCTGAACAGTATATACTGAACCCAATTTGTATTCTTTTATCCCTCATCCCCTTCCCACCCTTTCCCCTGAGTCCCCAAAGTCCATTGTATCCTTCTTATGCCTTTGCATCCTCATAGCTTATCTCCCACTTATGAGTGAGAACATACAATGTTTGAATTACTTTCCTGAGTTACTTTCCTTCAAATAATAGTCTCTAGGTTGCTGTGAATGTCAGTAATGCATTCTTTTTTATGGCTGAGTAGTATTTAGGAGAGGTTATTTTTAGTTAATTAATATTGAGTAAAGAAGATTCATCCTTCTGCACAAGTGGAGTCAAAAAATAAAAAAAGAAGAAGACTAATCCATAGTGGCAAAGCCAGATAACTCCTGAATATCTTAAACTAAGCCTAAATGGTACCAAAACATGCAGTCAGTTCAGCTTATTATACTTAATAATATAGAAACATATTCACAACACATTTTTGTGTAAAAAAAGCAGACTACAAAATGGAATATGCATTATGATTCCAATCATGTAAGAGCTATACATGAACATATACAAAGATTAACATATATAAACAAATAGATAAATGAATGGAGAGATAGATGATAGATTGAGTGGTGATAGAGAATAACAATTTTTTCTATATTTTCTATATTTTCAAAACCACCTAAATTAATAAGTATTACCTTTGTAGTTAGAAAATAATACATATTTTAAATCCATAATTCAGCTATTTTTCTATATGATGCCAAACTGGCTTAGGCTGAATTATTCGCCAGTGAATAAGATGGTTCCTTCATCCATAGAAAAACATCCAATTATGACATTCTTGGAATTCCTCTTCTGTTAAAATCCTTTCTGAATTGAAAATAGAAACATGGCCAGACTCAAGACTCAATACAAGATACTTTTTTATGTTCAATAATAACCAATTAAAAGAATTAATGAAAAATAGAATTTACAGTATCAACAAAAGCTGTAAAATTCCTAAGAACTAAATTAACAAGAAATATGTATAAGACCTAGAAATATAAAGAAAACCACAAAACATTAGAGAAGTAAATGTAAAAGACCTAAGTTAATGGAGAGACATACTATGCTGCTATTGATGACAGATTAGTGTGCCAATTTATTTCCATTTTAGTAGACGAATTCTATGTATAACTCAAACAAAAAAATATAAAACATTTTTATGGGAAGATAGCTATTATGTTTCTTCTACAGTTCTTCTGAAAATAAATAAATAAATAAATAAATACTGGCATATACTTTTTTTCTTACATCCTACAATGCTCCTCATAGTCCTGAGAGAAAGAAATAATTCCATCTCCCAGTCAACGTGATCATCTTATCTGGAAAGATGTGACATCTGTTTACCTGATTTTTCAGGTAATTCCCCGTTCCATGGCAAAATGTAGCCAAAGGGGCTACTGAAAATGTCTTCCTAATCCAAAGTGCAGTCTAATAAAGTCATGTACCTGTAACCAACTGATTTTCAATGATATCAAAAAATTACACTGGACAAAGAACATCATATTTAATAAATGATGCTGAGAAAATTGGATATCCATATGCAGAAGAATGAAACTGGATCCATATCTTTCACTATACAAAAAAAAATTAACCCTAGATGGATTAAAGACTTAAACATAAGACACAAAACTATAAAGATTCTAGAAGAAAACCTAGGAAAAACTCTTCTGGATATTGGCCTAGGCAAAGAATTTATGACCATGTCCTCAAAAACAAATACAATAAAAACAAAAAATAGACAAATGGGACTTAATTAAACTAAAAACCTCTGCACAGCAAAAGAAGCAATCACAGAGTAAACAAACAACCTACAAAATGAGAGAAGCTATTTGCAAACTATGCATCCAACAAAGGGCTAATATCCAGAATCTACAAGGAACTCAAATAACTCAATAGGAAAGAAACAAATAACTCCATTAAAAAGTGGGAAGAGGATATAAACATTTTTCAAAAGAAAACATAAAAACATCCAACAAACATATGAAGAAATTCTCAACATCACTAATCATCAGAGAAATGCAAATTAAGTAATTTATAGATTCCAAAGTATCCCCATCAAGCTACCATTGACCTTCTTCACAGAACTGGAAAAAACAACCTTAAATTTGGAAAACAAAAGAGCCCACATAGCAAAGACAATCCTAAGCAAAAAAAACAAAGCTGGAGGCATCAAACTACCTGACTTCAAACTATACTACAAGGCTACAGTGATCAAAACAGCATGGTACTAGTACCAGAAATATAGATCAATGGAACAGAACAGAGACCATAGAAATAAAGCCACACATCTACAATTATCTTATCTTTGACAACCCTGACAAAAACAAGCAACGGAAAAAGGATTCCATATTTAACAAATGGTGTTGGGAAAACTGGCTAGCCATATTCAGGAAGCTGAAACTGGATCTCTTTCTTACACCTTATACAAAATTTAGCTCCACATGGATTAAAGATTTAAACATAAGCCATAATGCTATAAAAACCCTAGAAGAAAACCTATGCAATACCATTCAGGACATAGGTGTGGGCAAGGAATTCATGACTAAAACACCAAAAGCAATGGCAACAAATGCCATAATAGACAAATGAAATCTAATTATACTAAAGCGCTTCTGCACAGCAAGAAAAACTATAATTAGAGTGAACTGGCAACCAACAGAATGGGAAAAAAATTTTGCAATCTACCCAGCTGACAAAGGACTAATATCCAGAATCTACAAGGAACATAAAGTAATTTTCAAGAAAAAAGCAAACAACCCCATCAAAAAGTTGGCAAAGGATATGAACACTTTTCAAAAGAAGACATTTATGCGGCCAAAAAACATATGAAAAAAGTTTATCATCACTGATCATTAGAAAAATGCAGATCAAAACCACATTGAGATACCATCTCAGGCCAGTTAGAATGGTGATCATTAAAAAGTCAGGAGACAACAGATGCTGGAGAGGTTGTGGAGAAATAGGAACACTTTTACACTGTTAGTGGGAATGTAAATTAGTTCAACAATTGTGGAAGACAGTGTGGCAACTTCTGAATGATCTAGAAATAGAAATACCATTTGACCCAGCAATCCCATTATTAGGTATATACCCAAAGGATTATAAATTATTCTATTATAAAGACATGGGCACATATATGTTGATTGTGGCACTGTTCACAATAGCAAAGACTTGGAACCAACCCAAATGCCCATCAAGAATTGACAGGATAAAGAAACTGTGGCACACACATATACACCATGGAATACTATGCAGCCTTTAAAAAGGATGAGTTCATGTCCTTTGCAGGGTCATCGTTGCAGCTGGAAACCGTCATTCTCAGAAAACCAACACAAGAACAGAAAACCAAATGCCACATTTTCTCTTCATAAGTGGGTATTGGACAATGAGTACACATGGACATGGGAAGGGGAACATTACACACTGGGGCCATCACACACAGCAGGTAAGGAGCTAGGGGAGGGATAGCATTAGGAGAAATACATAATGTAGATGATGGGGAGATAGATGCAGTAAACCACCATGGTACATGTATACCTATGTAACAACCCTGCACGTTCTGCACCTGTACCCCAGAAGTTAAAGTACAATAATTAAAAATAAATAAATAAGCTTTATTATTTAAAAATATGTGGAAATGTAATTGTTCCAATCATATTCATATATCAAGAAATAAGAAATTAAATGGATAAAATCTGACTGTAGTATAACAAACAGTTCATTTTCATTTTTAAATTTGATTTTGCTTGCCAAATTTTTTAATATCATATTTGAAAAAAATCCAACTCTATATTTCTAATTATAACAAGTTATCAATTCTTGGAGCAGAGAATGGTCCTCACCCTTGACAATTAAAAAGCAAGGTCTATGTTATTTTGGATGCCAGGGCATCCAGGGGTTTCAGCCCATAGAAAAACCACCCAAGCCTCACTCACTAAGTTGAGGCAGGGATGAAATTCTCCAGATTTCATCTGATGAAATTCTCCAGATTTCATCTGATGAAATTCTCCTGAATTCTCCTGAATTTCATCAGGCCCCTGGGCCCTGTGCTTCAGTTACACAGGTGAAGCCTGACTGACACCATGTGCTCCAGAGAAAGGACATGCCAACCCCAATAAGGTGGTGAAGATCACAGAAGGCCTGGAATTCTTGGCTGAGCCAGCTGATTTAACAGCCTCTTTATAGAGGATGTGTTTATTTTTTATCCTATAACCCAGAAATTTGATTTTCTTGGAATAGAAAATTTGAATGTGGGTGGGTATACTTATTTCATATCCCGCCCCCCGACACACAGACACATACACCCTTGTTTCATAGGCTCGAGTCTTTTTCTCTAAGCTTTTGCTTCTCTCTGGGAGTCCTGCTCTCCCTCCGCTGCCCCCAGAGCCTTCCTTGCTGATACCCTTCACTCCCATAAATGGTTTTGTCCATCTTACACCCAACAATTGCCCAAATCACTTTATGGCACCAAGATCACAACAGTAAACAAGCAGACTAGTCTTCCCAATACTTCCAACATCTTGAGGGATCGAGAAAGGCCAACTGTGTCTAAATTCACAGTGATTTTTAAATGGCTGTTTTCTAACACTCGTAACTCTCCCCTAAAAGGACAACAAATCCTCAGCATTTCTGACAATTATGTTGAGTCAGCTGGGTTGGAGTTTCAACAATATTCAACACTTTTCATTTCTTTCTCCTCTCCTTACCCATGTGGCCAAAGAGATACTATGAAATGATTTTCTCAAAGATTCTATTCCAGTCACTGCAATCTAGACAGAGAGCAAGAAGTTAAAGTGTGAATCTCATCCCTAATCACAGTCTTTCCCCCAGCCACGCCCACTGACTCCTCACCAAATAGTTTGTATATAAATCAAAATGTAGGTTGGTAGAGAAAAGGGCCATAGAACCACATTAGTTGTGAAATCTTAGTCAAGTCACCTCCCTTCTTTGTGCCTAAGTTCCTTGTAGTTAGTTATTAAAGCCATTCATAAATAGTCCTCTTCTTCCCTCCCAGTGACACGCTAGACTTTTAGATCATTCCTGGTTTCTCATGTGGGCATTTAGTGCTATAAATTTTCCTCCAAATGCTGCTTCAGCTGTGTCCCAGGGATTCTGATACATTGTATCTTTGTTCTCACTGGTTTCAAAGAACTTATTTATTTCTGTCATAATTTTGCTGTTTACCCAGGAGTCATTCAGGAGTAGGTTGTTCAGTTTCCATGTAGTTGTGTGGTTTTGAGTGAGTTTCTTAATCCTGAGTTCTAATTTGATTGCACTGTAGTGTGAGAGACTGTTTGTTATGATTTCCATTATTTTGCATTTGCTGAGGAATGTTTTACTTCCAATTATATAATCAATTTTAGAATAAGTGCTATGTGGTGCTGAGAAGAATGTGTATTCTGTTTATTTAGGGTGGAGAGTTATGGAGATGTCTATTAGGCCCACTTGGTCCAGAACTGAGTTCAAGTCCTGAATATCCTTATTCATTTTCTGCCTCATTGCTCTAATGTTGACAGTGGGGTGTTAAAGTGTCCCACTATTATTGGGTGGGAGTCTAAGTCTCTTTGTAGGTCTCTAAGAACCCGCTTTATGAATCTGGGTGCTCCCATATTGGGTGCATATATATTTAGGATACTTAGTTCTTGTTGTGTTAATCCCTTTACCATTATGTGATGCCCTTTTTGTCTTTTTTGATCTTTGTTGGTTTAAAGTCTGTTTTATCAGAGACTATGATTACAACCTCTGCTTTTTTTTTTCTTTCGATTTGCTTGGTAAATCTTCCTCCATCCCTTTATTTTGAGCCTATGTGTGTCTTTGCACATGAGATGAGTCTCCTGAATACAGCACACTGATGGGTCTTGACTTTTTAACCAATTTGCCAGTCTGTGTCTTTTAACTGGGGATTTAGTCCATTTATATTTAAGGCTAATATTGCTATGCGTGAATTTGATCCTGTCATTATGATGCTACCTAGTTATTTTGCCCATGAGTTGATGCAGTTGCTTTATGGGGTCGATGGTCTTTACAATTTGGTATGTTTTTGCAGTGACTGGT
Organism: Callithrix jacchus; assembly: GCF_049354715.1. Classification (NCBI taxonomy): domain Eukaryota; kingdom Metazoa; phylum Chordata; class Mammalia; order Primates; family Cebidae; genus Callithrix; species Callithrix jacchus. The sequence goes on from NC_133520.1 coordinate 7,530,891, forward strand.
TCCAGTTGTTCCTTTCCATGTTTAGTGCTTCCTTTAAGAGCTCTTGTAAGACAGGCCTGGTGGTGACCAAATCTCTCAGCATTTGCTTGTCTGTAAATGATTTTATTTCTCCTTCATTTATAAAGCTTAGTTTGGCTGAATATAAAATTCTGGCTTCAAAATTCTTTTCTTTAAGAATGTTGAATATTGGCCTCCACTCTCTTCTGGCTTGTAGGATTTCTGCAGAGAGATCCACTGTTAGTCTAATGGGCTTCCCTTTATGGGTAACCCAATCTTTCTCTCTGGCTGCCCTTAACATATTTTTCCTTCAATTAAAACTTGGTGAATCTGATGATTATGTGACTTGGGGTTGCTCTTCTCAAGGAGTATCTTTGTGGTGTTCTCTGTATTTCCTGAATTTGAATGTTGGCCTGCCTTGTTAGGTTGGAGAAGTTCTCCTGGATAATATACTGAAGAGTGTTTATCAACTTGGTTCCATTCTTCCCATCACCTTTAGGTACATGAATCTAACTTAGGTTTGGTCTTTTCACATAGTCCCATATTTCTTGGAGACTTTGTTCATTCCTTTTCACTTTTTTTCCTCTAATTGCATCTTCACACTTTATTGAGTTGATCTTCAATCTCTGATATCCTTTCTTCTGCTTGATCAATTCAGCTGTTGATACTTGTGTGTTCTTCATGGAGTTCTCATGTTTTTCAGCTCCATCCCGTCATTTATGTTCTTTTCTAAACTGGTTATTCTAGTTAGCAGTTCCTCTAACCTTATTTTGAGGTTCTTAACTTCCTTGCATTCGGTTAGAACATGCTCCTTGAACTCAGAGGAGTTTATTACCTACCTTCTGAAGCCTACTTCTGTCAGTTCATCAAACTCATTCTTCATCCAGTTTTGTTCCCTTACTGGCAAGGAGTTGTGATCCTTTGGAGGAGAAGATGTGCTGTGGTTTTTGGAATTTCAGCCTTTTGCATTGGTTTTTTCCTCATCTTAGTGGATTTATCTACCTTTAGTCTTTGATGTTGGTGATGTTTGGATGGGGTTGCTGAGTGAACCTCTTTTTTGTTGATATTGATGCTATTCCTTTCTCTTTGTTAGTTTTCCTTCTAACAGTTAGGTTCCTCTGCTGCAAATCTGCTGGAGTTTGCTGGGGGTCCACTCCAGACGCTGTTTGCCTAGGTATCACCAGTGGAGGCTGCAGAACAGCAAGAATTGCTGCCTTTTTCTTACTTGGGAAACTTTGTCCCAGAGAGGCACCCACCAGATGCCAGCCGGAGCTCTGCTGTATGAGATGTCTGCTGACCCCTGCTAGGAGGTATCTCTCAGGCAGGAGGCACAGGCATCAGGGACCCACTTGAGGAGGCAGTCTATCCCTTAGCAGAGCTCAAGTTCTGTGCTGGAAGATCTGCTGCTCTCCTCAGAGCTGGCAGGCAGGAGTGTTTAAGTCTGCTGAAGCTGTGCCCACAGCCACCTTTTCCCTGAGGTACCCTGTCCTCTGGAGATGGGAGTTTTATCCTCAAGCCCCTAACTGGGGCTGCTGCCTTTCTTTCAGAGATGCCCTGCCCAGAACTGAAGAATCTAGAAAGGCAGTCTGGCTACAGTGGCTTTGCAGAGCTGAGGTGGGCTCTGCCCACTTCAAACTTCCTGGCAACTTTGTTTACACTGCAAGGGGAAACTTGTTTACTCAAGTCTCAGTAATGGTAGACGCCCCTTCCCCCACCAAGCTTGAACGTCTCAGGTCAACTTCAGACTGCTGTGCTGACAGTCAGAATTTGAAGCCAGTGGATCTTAACTTGTTGGGCTCCATGGAGGTGGGATCCACTGAACAAAACAACGTGGCTCCCTAGCTTCAGCTTCCTTTCCAGGGGAGTGAATAGTTTTTTTGTTTGTTTGTTTTTTGTTTTGGCATTCCAGTCACCACTGGGATGTAAGGGGAAGAAAAAACTCCAGCTGCTAGCCCAGTGTCTGCCCAACCCACCACCCAGTATTTGTGCTTGAAACTCAGGACCCTGGTGGTGTAGGCACCCAATGGAATCTCCTGGTCTATGGGTTGCAAAGATCATGGGAAAAGTGTAGTATCTGGGCTGGAATGCACCATTCCTCATGGCAAGTCCCTTATGGCTTCCCTTGGCTAGGGGAGGGAATTCCCTGACCCCTTGTGCTTCCTGGGTGAGGTGACACCCCACCTGCTACTCCTGGTCCTCCATGGGCTGTACCCACTGTCTAACAAGTACCAATGAGATGAGCTGGATACCTCAGTTGGAAATGCAAAAATCACCTGCCTTCTGTGTTGATCTTGCCATCCCCAGGATTTCTTATAGTCTAAACATGGGAGGCCAAGGTGGGTGTATCACCTGAGGTCAGGAGTTTGAGACCAGCCTGGCCCACATGGTAAAACCCCATCTCTACTAAAAATACAAAAATTAGCCAAGCATGGTATGGTGTGCCTGTACTCCCAGTTACCTAGGAGGCTGAGGCAGGAGAATTGCTGGAACCCGGGGATGGAGAATGCAATGAGCCGAGACCACGGCATTGCACTCCAGCCTGGGCAACAGAGCAAGACTCCATCTTAAAAAATAATAATAATAAAGAAAAAACAGTTATTTTATAGATTTGCAAAGCATTTCTCCAAAGGCTCTAAATCATTTGTCATTTTGCTCACCTCAGTACAGTAAGTAAGAAAGTACATGAGAACTTTGGCTACTCAGGCATCCCCTGGGTTCATCTGGGTTTACCAGAGCAGCAGAAAAATCTTCCTATAATAACACATTTCCATAGCATGGCTACTTCTCCCTGGAGGAATTTGCTGTGTAGACGAGCCTTCCCAGAGCAGGGGAAAGGCAGCTATGGGACAAGGCATGACTCCATAGCTTCCATAAATCATTTGTTTGTTTGTTTATGCCAACAAACTAGCTCTCAACAACCCACTGAAGAGTGGATAAGAAGAGAAGCAACAACAGGAATCCACAGAAAACTGCCCAACTGACTTCTGTCTCACACTTCTCCTTTCTCTTTTAAGTAGGCAGTGTGCTTTGTTTATGTTTGACAGCTCAGCGGTGGCTAAGCATGTTGGGCACAGAATCTCTTTCACTTCCACATTGCCCAGTTTCCCAGAAAATAGGATTACATCTCTTAAGCCACAACAAAGAGATGCCCCTTTAGCAAAATGACCCCCTTTATCACCACAAGAGCTTCTGTATTTTCAAAATGGTATATTCAAAATAACTATACTACACCTGAGGGAAAGAGGACATTTTAAACTGCCTGTTTTCAGCCTGACTATATCACCTTATTAGATATTCATGTTTATAAGAGCTAGAAATAATCTGGAAGAATCACCATAGTGCCCCAACCACACATTAGCCAGTACCTCCAACATATGCCTCCATGACTAACGTGGCTTACGGGAAATCCAGTTCCGCCCTTCTTTGGTGAGGCCCCTTATCCAGACAACCTTACCACTTCCTGTTTGGTCAATGAAGACAATCAATATTAACCCCCTCTGATTGATCAAGTGAATGGACTTCCTATGTATTGTGATTTCAAGAGACAGGAAGATAGACATGCACTCACATTGTCTGTCTACATGAAATTGAGGTTAATCATTTTAGCAAAACAAAAGTTTTTCATACACATAAATGTACATGCCCTGATAAGTAAATATGTTCTATTTTATTAAGTGAAAATGATAAATGGCAATTTTTCAAAAAGCACTGTGCAGTTTTCACATATATCAGATATCTAATAAATTGTGGTGTTGACAATCCTGAATGCCGTACCTGAATGTTGAAATTCTGAAAGATCAAAATTCCTGAAGTTTGAATTTCTAAAGTATAAAATTCCTGTTTAACTGAATACCCAAACCATAAAAAACAGCTTTGGAATTAGGTGCAGTCAAGGCTTCTAAAAGTCAATTTCAAGGTGTTACCAATAAGGTTTGTTTTTTCTATTCAGCCTAATGCATTCGTTGGAAAATTCAGATGAGTGAATTGACCATGCAATATGTTGATGAGAATAGCTTTAGTTCAAAAATATGTTATTTGTCTGCATTGGCATTCCTTGTAGCTGATGAATGTATTCCAGGAGCTTTTCAAAATTAAAGCATCATTTGCCTGAAGAAGCCAGCAGTTACTGGCTGGTTTGAAAATAATTATATGCAGAGTAGGATAAGAAGACATAATAGTGTTCCTGTTCAATCACCAGTATTGTTTCCACTAAATCTGTGGTTTGGAAATTAGTGCATGCAGAATGCACCATTTGGTATCCAAAACAATAAAGAAACCTGACACAGAAGATGGAAACATTTAATAGGGAATGCTCATGTTGGTGTATATAGAATCATAGAAGAATTTCAAAAAGAGCAGTGCCACATAGAAAATAGATGTGAATGTATTCTTGAAGACAGTCATAGCCTAAAAGAAACAGAGAAAAGCAGCTAACCATCATGATGCAAGACTTAAAAATACAGTTAATGATCATGAAAGTCGGCCAGCTCTTATGGACTACCTCCATGCAATTGTCCAGATTCTATTCCTGTAATACACTTTTTCATACATGAGATTTTCTTTTCAGGATTTTTTGGGGGGGTGGATGAAATGAGTATGGGGTTTTTTATTTTGTATAGGTTTCTCCCACTATTTTAAGTTGTCAGAGTTATTTTTTAAAATTCACTATGTTATGCATTTCCTCTTCACATCCTTTCCAATACTGAAGGCATAAATTGTATAAAGACCTTCACAGAGTTCTAATTCATTTTACACATTTCTTGCAAATTTGACTCCATGGAAGTGCACTATCAGCACATTGAATTTGTGTATAAGCATTGTGAGCATATGTAAAGATGTTGAAACTTCCTCAATAAATGAAAAGATGTCCTTTTCGTACATCTGCATTTGTGAAAGATAAAATTTCTCAAGATTTTCATCCTTTGGGCAACTGTATCTGAGGAGGTGAACCATAGCATTTTTTGGTTGCTCTTGTCAAAAGATCTAATTGTCTATCACAGCATTTCAGATGACCACAGTTATATAAATTACTTTTTTATGAATACAGTTTATCTGCTTATAAATGTTACACCTGTGCAACTGTCAACTAGTATACCTGAGTGTTGATGCTTGCAAAAATATGTATGCTATTATTTATATATGTATTTTATTGTGTAAAGTGGCCTATAGTGTTGTGTCATGTTTCCCAAATAAATCTTCTAAAATGTAAATAAATGTCTTTTAAATAATTTTTAAATTTTCTTCAGAATTACATTTTCAGGATTTTTATGTTCAGTGCTTCAACATTTGAGATTATGGCCTTCAAAATTGTGTCTTTTGAGATTATGGCCCAAACCCAATAAATTCTATCTCCTTAAAGAAGCCTTCCCAAACCACTCTACCTAAAATAACATCCCCCTCCCTATTGCTTTCTGCAATATAAAACTGCTTTATTTTCTTAACAGAACTTAACATTATCCAGAATTATTTTATTTGTCCATTGGCTAATTTATTACTTTTTTTCACTATTGAGGTATGAACTCCAAAAGTAGAAACTTCACTGAGTTCATGACTATCTAGGCCCCGAAACAGTTCTTGGCATATCATAGATGCTCAGTAAATATTATCAAACTGGGGAGATGGGGAGTGGAGAATGTTTACATACACATAGAAAATTCTAAACTGGTAAGAAAGAAACTATCGCCAATTGTTCCTTCTGGGGTATTGACCTAAGAAGTCCAAAAATTGGAAGGAGAGCTTTTATTTTTAATTCTATATCTTTGTGAATCATTTGACTTTTTATCATGGAGATGTATTTATTTTATAATAAGGACATTAAAAATAAAAATAAGGTTTAATGTTTGACTATGTAAAAATTTAAAATTTCACATGGCAAAAAATATAATAAAGTCAAAAGACAATAGATTAGAAGAAATAATAATTGCAACACAGCAACAAAATAATGGAATTCCTAATACACAAGGGAAACCTAAAAATTAATTAAGAAAAAGATGAGTCAACAGAAAAATAGGTAAAGAATATGAATAGGCAATTCAGAAAAATAACTTTTAAGGCTGTATCTGATGATAAAAGTTTCCATCCTGAGCAATGTTCCATCAGGGATACAAGAAGTTTGCCTTGCTTATATTACATGATGACAAGAAAGCCAAGCTAATTTATATACCATTTCTTATCAAAACATTGGCGAGCATTTATTTAGATATGATATTGTCTTAAAAAATAGAACTCTAGTTCTAGGGAACACTGCTAGGAAGAAGTAACTGGCAATTATTGGGTTTATTTAATGTCTATAAAGAGTTTATTTAGATCATTCAGTTATCAAAGAGATGTGTAAGACTTGCACTGGCCAGAATCAGACTAAAATGTGCTTTATTATCACTCATGCTGTGCTCATCCTCTCAGCTCATTTTGGAGAGCATCTGCAAAGAGTGCTGGTGCATTACAATGAGTTATCCTCACTCTCTTGCTGGGTCTCCCTGTGACCAACGACACACAACTGTGGGACTGAAAGCTGGATCTAAAACAATTGTCTGTGTGTGAATGTTACAAATACTCATGCGAAAGGTCTGCTTCTGAGATTTAACAACTGGACTTAACTGGCTGCCACTTGGCCCACATGAATTGACTAATGATCTAATGTCTACTTTCTTCTGTCTAGTGGATCTCACTGTTTTGTTGTGGTCTATTAATAAGCTATGTTCCTTTTATTTTAAAAAGAATATTAATAAAATCATGGATTGATGGAAGGAGAAAAATGGATAAGTGGGAAAGATGATATGTAAAGAAGAAAAAAATGAAAAAGTTGAAATTTAGTAGAAAACAAAATATGTTTAACCATGCCCACTGTGTTGTCCCTTCCCTTCTCTGTTCTCCCATGACATGCCATGCCTGTCCCAAATGTGAATAATATGTCAGTCAAACTATATTCATGATTCAATTTTGTTTAAGAAATATTGATATTTAGCAAAATGTTAGCTGGGGTTATTTTAAGTTGTGGTAATATAAATGATTTTGATTTTTTGCTTGTTCCATTTTCTAAATTTTTCATTCTAAGTTGATGCTATTGTTTTATATATATATATGTAAAGGAGATGCTCGCCTTGCATCTCCTTCCTCTAGGTCCACCTGGGGATGTCATGTTTCATATACTGGCCAGTCTCAGCAACCCTTTGATACTTGGAAAAGCAGAGGGGGAAGCAGTAGCCCATGCAATTTCTACCCCATTTGAGAGGGAGAGATTTCCCAGACTTAGTGGAAGAAGGAAAGAGGCTGAGAGAAGTGACACTCGGGAATGACTTTCAATCACAAACAACTTAGTACTTGATAATACCTTATGTTTACATCAAGATTTTTAGTTTATTATGTGCAACATTAAAAACAGTAGTTAAAACTAGGTATTGATGGAGCATACCTCAAAATAAAAAGAGACATCTTATGACAAACCCACAGCCAACATCATACTGAATGGGCAAAAGTAGGGAGCATTCCCCTTGAAAACTGGCACAAGACAAGGATGCCCTCTCTCGCCACTTCCATATAGTACTGGAAGTCCTGGCAAAGGCAATCAAGCAAGAGAAATAAATAAAGACCATCCAAATAGGAAGAGAGGAAATCAAACTATCCCTGTTTGCAGCTAACATGATTCTATATCTAGAAAATCCAATAGTATCAGCCCAAAAGCTCCTCAAACTAATAAACTTCAGCAAAGTTTCAGGATACAAAATCAATGTACAAAATTTACTAGCATTTTTATATACCAAAAACAGCCAAGCCAAGAGCCAAATCAGGAACACAATCCCATAAACAATTGCCATAAAAAGAAGAAAACATCTAGGAATACAGCTAACAAGGAAGGTGAAAGATCTCTACAGTGAGAACTACAAAACATGTTCAAAGAAACCAGAGATGACACAAACAAATGAAAAACCATTCCATATACGTGGATAGGGAGAATCAGTATCATTAAAATGGTCATACTGCCTAAAGCAATTTCTATATCCAGTGCTATTCCTATAAAACTGCCAATGACATTTTTCACAGAACTAGAAAAAACTATTATATTTTAAAATTCATATGGAACCAAAAAAGACCCCAAATAGTCAAGACAATCCTAAGCAAAAAGAACAAAGCAGTAATCATCATGCTACATGACTTCAAACCATACTACAGGACTACAGTAGCTGAAACAACATGGTACTGGTACAAAAACAAACACAGAGACCAATAGAATAAAATAGAGAACCCAGAAATAGACCTGCAACCATCTGATCCTCAAAAGAGCTGATAAAACAAGCAATAAGGAAAAGACTCAATCAATTAATGGTGCTGGGATAACTGGCTAGCTGTATGCAGAAGATTGAAACTGGACCTTTTTCTTACACCATATACAAAAATCAACTCAAAATGGATTAAAGACCTGCAAAATCCAAAACCATAAAAAGCTCTGGAAGACAACCTATGCGGTAACATTCTGGGCATAGGAAGAGCAAAGATTTCATGACAAAGACAACAAAAGCATTTGCAACAAAAACTGGAAAATGGAATCTAATTAAACTAAAGAGCTTCTGCACAGCAAAAGAGACCATTTACAGAGCAAACAGACAACTGACAGAGTGGAGAAAAATTTTGCAAACCCTGCATCTGACAAAGGTCTAATATCCAGCATCTCTAAGCCACTTAACCAAATTGACAAGAAAAAAAAAACATTAAAAACTGGGCAAAGGACATGAACAGATACTTCTCAAAAGAAGACAAACATGCAGCCCAAAAACACATGAAAAAAAAAGCTCATTAGAGAAATGCAAATCAAAACCACAATAAGATACTACCTCACATCAATCAGAATTGCTATTATTAAGAAGTCAAAAAATACCAGAGGCTGATGGTGTTGTAGAGAAAATGAAATGCTTGTATGCTGTTGGCAGAAGTCTAAATTAGTTCCACCACTGTTGAAGATGGTGTGGTGACTCCTCAAAGACCTAACACCGAAAAGACCATTTGATCTCCATATCCTATTACTGGGCATTTACCGGAAGGAACATAAATTAGGCTATCATAAAAACACATGTGTGTATATCTTCACCACATCATTATTCACAATAGCAAAGACAGGGAATCAACCTAAATCCCCATCAGTGAAAGACTGGATAAAAAACGTGGTACATACCTCATTTTTTGGAATAAGGATGTATTTTTGGAACCTCATACCATGGAATACTATGCAGCCATAAAAAGGAGGCTATCATGTCCTTTGAGGAACGTAGATAGAGCTAGAGACCATTATCTTTAGCAAACTACTCCAAGAACAGAAAATCAAATACCACATATTCTCACTTATAAATGGGAGCTAAATGATGAGAACACATGGACACAAAGAGGGGAGCAACAGACACTGGGGCCTCTCAGAGGGTGGAGGGCAGGAGGAGGGAGAGGAGCAGAAAAAGGAACTAATGGATATTAGATTTAGTACTTGGGTGATGAAATAATCTGTATATCACACTCCCATGACATGAGTTTACTTATATAATAAACCTGCAAATGTACCCCTAAACTTAACATTTTTTAAAGATAAAAGAGCAGTTAGGAACTTAATAATAGAATCAGAAAGTCTTAGGTTTGAATCCCAGTATGGTATATGTTTTCTGCAAACTTAAATTTCCTCATCTGTATGATGGATAACAATCACACCTGCATCAAATGAATGGAGGAAAACTAACCCATGTAAATCAGTGCCAAGCACATGGTAAGCTCTCCATGGATGCTGCTGAGATGTGGTATCATTACCCATTTCATTAGTAAGGTCTTGAGACTTGAAGAAGTTAAATGCACTTACTGTAAGTCAGAAATCTGAAAGTGAAATCTCATCTTCTACAACCATGCCTAATACTCTTTTTGCCGTGATTTCCTAGTTCACTGTTTAAAATAAAAACTTTTATAATATTATTAGTCCATTTAAATTGTGTTTAATATAACCCCAAAATGAAGTGACCGTTCCTGGTACCAAAAACCCAAATGATAAATTTAACACAGATTTTTCATTTCACTGACAGTTTCTGCACTAGACTCAGAAGGAAGGATGACAGTCATCTAGGTAGACACTGAGAAAACCACATAGGATTTTGGTCCTATGGCCTCCTCCATCCCCTCAAGTACTGTTTGGGTCCAAGGCATGACCAATGCCACTTCCTGCCACTGAGTCATCATCATAGATTAGCATCACTAAACATAACTGTTCCAGGAGGAGCTCAGGAAAGAAAATTCTCTGAGCTTCACTTTGGAATTGGCTCCTCTCATAATACATACTTTCCAATCTCATTGAGAGGGGTTATAGAAGAGTTAATGTCCCCAAAGAGCTTCATTTATTCTACGGATTTATGAAATAGATCTTCTTGCCAAGGCCTCGTGTACATTTCTTTTTTTACTAAAGGTGACACAGAGTTTCTCCCAAAATAAAACTGACTCTTCCAGATGCTTAAAATCAAGGGTCATGAGTCACCCTGGCTGCCCAATGTCACTGAAGACACAACTCTAGGAATCTGTGCAACTTCTTCAAAGCTTTGACAGCGTTTTGGCACCCTCCCTTAATATACCTGCCCAAAGCAGATGAGGTTTTGGTCTTTACCATTCTCACAATAGCTTCAGGTCAGTTAGGCTTGGATCCATCATTCCTGACGAATAGTTTTTACAACTAAGCTTTGCGTTTGTTACTAAACAAGCCCTGAGCTTTCATCATGGGCTGAGCACTGGACGAGGCACACAGAACAGCTGAATAAACAAGCTTTTGAAATTCACCATCTAGGAAGGGAGAGCAATGCAATTTTAAGCTGCATTCTATTATTTAAGAACAGTATGAGCAAAGCACTAAGGGAGCAGAGACAGGAGAAACTACTTTGTCAGGGGCATTACCAGAAGCTTTCCTGAGAAGGCAGCATTTAGGGTGGGTGGTTTAGAAAGACATTCATGACAGATGAAATCATGTGTGCAGGACATGGAGGATTGAAAGAACGCAGGGTTGAGGGTCTTTGGAAGGGTCCTTCTATTAGAAGGACAGCATTCTAATATAGAGGGACATGGTGGGAAGGTGATAAGAGATGAGGCTAGGGAGATCCAACTTGCATGCGCTGCTGAGGATGTTATCCTCACATTTTGTTAAAATGTGGTCCTTTTAACACTGTGACTAATAAGTTTCTTATTGGCTTATTGAAAACCTCTGTCTGCAGCCCTGCCCATCTTCCACAGATAATCACAAGGGCACTTTCACTGGGTCTCTCCTCCACTGGAATAGTGCCCTCACACACACGCACATGCCCACACGCACACACCATATACCTTCTTCAAGCCCGCCTCTTTCCAGGGCCACACCTCTACACCACACTGGAATCGGGGACAGCAGTGTCTTTCCAACCGCTAACTCCAATGTTAATTTCTCAATCTTGATCTCTCAGTCTTGATCTCTGCACCACTCACTCTCTTGTCTTCTCTGAAATTTCTTACCATCTTGATTTCTGGGTACTACTGCTGTATTCTGGCTGTGGTCCAACATCCCTAACTGCCCCTTTAGACCATTCTTATCCACTCTTATAGTCTTGCTTTACACCTGCCGGATCTCCATTCTACACAACTGAGAGCCAGCTCTCATCCCCAACCCTCTGAGTAGAGGAATGAACCAAGTACACAATTGTAGCTGAGCTCCTCCTCCTCCCAGATCTGTCTCCCATCACTTCGTGTGTGTGTGTGTGTGTGTGTGTGGTGTGCATGCCTGTGTGTGTGTGTGGTGTGCGTGTGTGCATGTGTGCAGCATTGCTATCTCTATTTATCCAGTATTCTTTATCACCAAAATCCAATCTGTTTTCGGGTGCTGTCAAATTGAACACCTTACTATCCCTAACCTATCTCCTCTTCTTCCCAATCTATGCTGTCCTACTGCCTCATCAGTTTCCTCTCAGATAGCTCAAGCAGGCTCTGAGGCTTTCTTCGATCCAGTGCTAGTGTCTTCTTCCATCCAGTATTAATACAGAGACCAAGTGAAGTTTTGAAGTGCAAATATGATTGTGTCAGTCCTCTCCTTGAAATCCCATCTACACATGAGACACACAAACCCATATTTGACAATCCATATTGGTCTAGCCCTCACTTACCTGATAGTCAGCCTCCCAACTTGCCCTTAATGGGCTAAGATCTTTTAAGCCTTCATACTCCTGCCCCTTCCATATGCAAAGCAACTCCCATTCTTGACTCCATCCTTCTCTCCCAGCAAAACGAAATCAGCTCAGACATCCTCTGAGAGTCCTGCCTGACCCCTCCACCTCCAGCTTACTGTCCCATGTATTCAAGTAACACACTTGCTATTTTCCACCCAGACACTAAGGAATGGACAATTACAGCCTGATTTAACCATGATACCCTTAGCGTGTCTCTGTATTCCAATCAGGTGAGCACTCAAGACATGTTTAAGTAAACAAATAAATGCGTATTTCCGTAGAAACTTGGTCACCAAGTGAGCACTCAAGACATGTTTAAGTAAATAAATAAATGCGTATTTCCGTAGAAACTTGGTGATCAAGTTCTCTCATAGTAGTTTTCTTTCAGCTGCATAAGGAATTAAGTGGATTCTCTGGGCTGACTAGGAGACCTAACTACCATTTGTCATTGTGTTTCTATGGGAAAATGCAATGACGGCTCCAGATGAGCAAGTTACAAAACATTTTGAACAAAACTCATTTGTAAATTGAAGATTTACTATATTTATCTGTTCACATTTCTGCTAGGTTTGAAATTGGTCTATCATCTTTTCCCTCTTGGTTAATAAGGTCTGAGAATAAAGAGAACATAAAGATATATCTATCTAACACTAAGTCATCTTTGGTCAAACTTGTGGCATTTAATAAACACTCACAGGCTGGATATATTGGCATGGACTATAGGCACCCTTCCCAAGTAATTGCTTAGACATTTCTTTTATATTCTGGCCCTGCAATCCTGTTTAGAAAAACCTGACATTTGGAAATCCAAACTTAGAAACTAGATACATTCAGGCATTGTGACTCAGGTTACAAAATAATTTTTCACTTTTGAAATTTAATAGTGACTCACTCTGTTCATTAAAGAGCAATAAAATATTATCATGTAACTCTGAAAAGAAACAGAGAATTTAAGAGCAGAATTGAGGCTAGATATATTTGCAGTCATGAGCATTTCTTTCAAAAACACCATAATTTACCACCCCCCTACACACACACACCACAATTGGGATTTATTCTTGTGGCATTACAACTCTCTCTCCACCAAGAAGCACAACAAAGACCATCTGAGTAGGAAGCAGATGTGTATCTTCTGGAGCTTAACACCCTTGGCTCAAATCTGATGGTGAAAATTTACAGCCCTTAAAATATACTGTACTTGGTGGCTGCGACTGGGAGGCCTCCTCCCCAGCTGAGGGAGCAGGGTTGCTAAAATGTCAGTGGCCAAAGGGGGCTGCTGCAGGGAGGAAGGAGACTGATTCTTCACCGGGAGGAAATGAGCCAGAGATTATCAGTGGATGATATAATCAAAAACTCATACACCAGTATCCAAGTTTTATTACACTACTGAGGAAAACAGCTCATTTATATTGGATTTCCTGTCCTTTTTTTTCTTAATAAGAAGAATCACGTATCTATGAGTCATCACAATTATTATAGATTTAACAGGACATTTTATCTCGATAATACATATGACTTTTTTCAAAAAGGACTATAAGGAGATATAAAATAATTACACATCTCCTAATTTATCAAGAGAATGGTTAAAAGATGTATTGGTATATTTTTCTTATTTGTGAAGTTTCTTGAAATAGCTTTGACTATTTCCAGTAGGCACATACCTCTGTTTAATAGTAACATTCAAAAATTAATAAATAGGGGAAAGTCACTATGGGAATACACTGTAATAAAGACAAATAGAATCCATATTTCAAAAGTTGGCAAGAGCTAACAGATATGCTCTCATTTTTTTATTTGTGTAATAAAATGTTCTGTATTCAGAGTTATTTCCTTCCTTGTTATTCCTCTCTTCTTGAGTAGGAACCATAAACGCTTCAACAAACAGAAACTAGACTGGATACTCAGCGTAAGTGAATTTTTTTATGAAGTACCACATAATGCTAAGATAGCATAATATTGTTTCTAATGGAAAACAATATTCATTGTTTTCTCTAAAGATCATTTATGCAAATATTCTTTGGAACATTACAACCATCAATGAGTCCTTATTGAGTATCCAGTCCTTAGAAGCCTCACTGAAAACAATAAAAGGGTGGAATAAATCGTGCAAGGATGGAGCTACTTTTCAAAGGACAGAAGCATACTTATCAGACGAAGTAAAAACTGAGCATTTTCAAAGATGTATCACCAAATCCAGATTCAAACCTGACTTGAACTTTAGGGTTGCACACAAATTGCCCTCAATTGATTGACACCACATCCCTTGCAAACAAATCTACAATTTTTCTCCAGCCTAACATTATTGTGGAGTGCAATAACTAAATCCAACTTCTGAGAAAGAACAGATATTGGAAAGTGTCTCATGAATAGAAGATCTTCTGGACAGCAGGCTTAGAAACACAGACATTAAAAATGCAGTCTGGTCTATACCCAAAGAAGGTACAGCATATTTGTTATCAGTACAGCCTCTGCTTGGACTAGTTTTTGCAGAAGTGGGATGACTTACCAGGGTCAACCACAGTCCCCCACCCCGTGGTTTGGCTTGAGATGATCTCATCCACTTTGTCAAGGGAGCTGGCCAGTGCTGACTGTGTAGAGTGAGACTGAAGAAACTTACCTGGAGACTGAATCATTGTTCCCCTAAACTCTGTGGCCTAACTTACTGCTCATCAGCCATAGAGAGGACATACAGAGAAAGGAAACCATGATACCCAATGAAATAAAAAGAAGTCACTACCCAGGAGAGCTTGGAGAGACAGTCAATTGATGTGACACATGTAAAAAAAAAAAAGTAATTCTACAAACTCACTGAATATTATGAAATCTAGATCAGGTCAAATACATTTTTCCCTGGTTAAATTTCAACTCTTCTATCAAAAGGTCCATCCATATTTCAAAATGAAATATATTATCAGCAAACTAGCAGAAAAAAAGATCAACAGAAAAGATTACTCCATTTGGGTTCTGCACATCTGCAATTGTCAAAATAAGGTGCACTGTCTTTCTTAAGTTGCCAATACCCATTATAAAACAATAACTTAGATTTCACAAGGTTGAATGAATTCCATATAATAAAATTTTCTTAGGAAAGTAAGCAAATATGATCAGGGTCAGTACCCACAATGCATGACTTTTTCCATATGTAAGTGATTCTTCATAACTTTATACAGAAATCGGTCCAATACCTGGGTCCAAATTCATTACAGGCCCTTCCAAAACTGGATCCCATAGGATGACAACATTTACACTATGTATGCGCTTTGTGTCACTACAATTCCTTTGGAAAGGCCCAAACTGTTCTGAATGCCTTGGCCAGGGGTGCAATGGATGTGGGTATGTCCTAGAGAAAAATGTTTCAGTCCTTGCCTTCTCCTAATGAGTGCAATTAACCACAGTCATAACATTTGAATTATTAATTCTCCCTAATAGGGTAGATACAGTGTCTTGAGAGCAAAGCTGTTTGGAGTTCTGGTAAAGCTCATGCCAAATTTAATTTGAAAGTTCAACTTGAAGAGAGACAATGCTGGCATTGTATTACATTGATTTAAAACAAGTCTGTCCTAAGGATTTTCTTCATCCTTATCTGCATTAATAGAATATGAAAGAGAGAGAGGAGAAAATATCGAGTGCTGGAAAATATCTTTCTCAGAAACTGTAGCAGACGGGTCACAACATTTTTAAACAACGATAGTAACATTTATTATATCAAAGCCATTTTATGTTTTATTTGGAACTCTGGCGCCTTTTTTTTTTAAGTTCCCATAACATGACAGTAATTATAGCCATCAAGATGTTCCCTAGAAGATAGAAACCCAGAGTCCAGATGCTGCTGCCCTGTTGTCCCGCTCAGAGGAGCTCAGTGTGCACATTACATCATGGTGTAGTTTATTTTAAAAGTGCTTTAAGAATGTAATGATAGTAATTGTAGACAGGGAAAATTAATGGGAGCACTGCCGGTCTGCAAATTCCATTTATAAAACACTCCTGCTGCTCAAAAAGAGAGTGCTTTCTTGTTAACAGAGGCTTCAAAATACAATTTGGAGGATGTATTAAATAAACTCTGTGCTAAAGTCATTTTCAGCTGGGCCCTGTGCGTGCACAGCTCCCTCTCACTTCGCCGCTAGCCTACCACACGACTTTCCCTGAGAGGATACAAGATTCTGCAGAGAAGCAGAGGGTGCGTGTTCCCATGTAAAAACTACCATGGCTGTGGGGCAAGGAAAGGTTAAGTGGGAGAACTGATCTCAGGCCAACAAACACATACGCAGTGTGTAAAAGGAAGAGAGAGAGAGCAGAGAGGGTCCAGGCATGCCTACACACATACCCCCGGTCATAGTCCTTTAAGAATGGACCATTCCTGGGTTTAGGGGTTTGGAGGGTTCCCTATTTCATGGAGCGTAGATGGTGTACATCCAAGCCAAGATGCTCTTCCTTCTAGCTTAATGGCACAGGATAGATGCCCCTACTCAACATTTTTTTTTCATGTTCCTCAAATCTGTCATCTTTCTTCCCTTTTAACTAACTTCAGCAAAAATAAAATAGCCTCCTCGAGATTACTTTTCAGACCTCGTTCATGATGGAATCCACTATACAAACGGTGACCGGTTTTGTCCTGTGAAGTTGCCAAGAAAATTTCAATTGTTTCTGAAGCTTCCAGAGAGAACATAAAGAGCAGACCAAAATGTGTTAGTCTTCCCTTCCTTCAAAGTTCAACAAAACAAAATAAGGAAAAGCAAAGCTTTTCCATGCATCCGGGAATAAGAGTGCCTTATTTCAAGCTGTTGAAACAGTATTTATGCACCGGGGAAGGCT
Source organism: Callithrix jacchus (assembly GCF_049354715.1). Taxonomy (NCBI): domain Eukaryota; kingdom Metazoa; phylum Chordata; class Mammalia; order Primates; family Cebidae; genus Callithrix; species Callithrix jacchus. The sequence goes on from NC_133520.1 coordinate 7,547,900, forward strand.
ACCTGGCTTATTCGGCCACAGCTTTACACTTCTTACACAGGAAGGGAGGCCTCTGCCCCTGCTCCACCCACAGTGGGTGGGTGAGTAACTGGACACGATTAGGTAGAGGGAGTCTGCAATAAGCACATGTCTTCTTCCACCAAATATAGTCTTGTTCACCATTTGCAATGATTAGTGGTCATGACAATAATCTGGGAAAGTGTGTGTGCATGTACACATTGGGAAGCAGTCACAAGAGAAAATTCATGGTATTCCTAGCAGAAGGGAAACAGTGAACATATTACTCTTACTGGGATGTTGGCTACATAGTCTCAACTTACTGCATAGTCTTGTATCACCATCTGATTTTAGAGGCCCTTAACTGAGTCCAAGACAGGCATAGCTGACTTTACTGACAACCCCAAGAGGTATCTAGCACCTGCATTATCACCCCCACTTAGAAAATGCAAATATAGAGCCACAGAAAGGTTGGAATATCTTGGTGGAAAACTCTAGACTGGAGTCCAGGTTGTTTGACTCTTCAGGTAGGTTCATGGGCTAGTTATCATGGAGGGAAGAGATTGACTTCCTTAGCTAAGCTAAGACAAATGGAGGTTTCTTTGAAGAGTCTCTCTCTAGAAATAGTAAGGAATCAGCTTATTTAGTTTTGAATGTGAGACAGGACTGTAGTTTCCATCCCTAAGCACTACCTACCTTTTAACACTTCTTACACTGATTCGTAAAATAACAGGAAGAGAGAAGGGAAAGTAAAACCAGAATGAATACTAACACGTATGGACACGATAGTGCCTACTGTGGATCGGTCACTTTTTACCCAATATTACAGTTGTTATCTACGCTCTACAAGAATCCTATATAACATATATTATTGGCATTATTTTATAGACCAAGAAACCAAGGATAAAAGAACACTGCTAGTGCAATAGCTAATATACATTCCAACTAGTATAACATTTCATGTGCTCTGGACACTGTCCTATGTCCCTTCCATCTGACACATGTGTCATCTTCATAATAACCCTATGACCCTATGAAGGCCAAGACTTTTTTATTTTATAAGTAAGAAAAATGAGGCACAAAGATGTTAATATGTTGTCCAAATTCACACAGCTAACAAGTATTAATGGCAGAGCCTGACTGAAACCCAGACAGTCCAGCACAAGAGTGCTTTGTACAAGCATTCTACTCCATCTCCCAGCAACGAGGCCAGGAGCTTTCTGGCAACATAATGTTGCCACCACAGCCTAAAGTGCCAAGGGTACATTCCCCAGGTGTCTCAGTCTCTTTGTACTGCTGTAAAGGGATACCCAAGAATCATGATACCAAATAAAGCTCTTTTATTTAAAGAGCTTTATTTGGTATCATGATTCTGCAGGCTGTACAAAAAGCACAGTGAGGGCCTCAGGAAACTTCCACTCATGGTGGAAGGCAAAGGGGAGCAGGCGTCATGTGGCAAGAAGCAGGAAGCAAGACAGAGAGGAGGAGGTGCCACGCTCTTTTCAACAACCAGTTCTGGTGAGAACTAAGAGTGAGAACTCACTCACTTCCTCAAGAATGGCAGCAAGTCCGTCATGAGACATCTGCCCCCACAATCCAAACACCTCCCACCAGGTCCCACTCCCAACATTCAGTATCAAATTTCGACATGATATTTGGAAGGAACAAATATCCAAACCATATCACCAAGCTGGCAAAATTGAGACTTCAACAATTCTCTCCTCTAAAACACTTGAATGCACCCTGGCACCTCTTCACTGACATGCTACAAGGCAGAATCTCCCCACACTCCCAGGCCTTCATTTCCCCCAACACCAGATCACTATTCCTGTCTGTCATGCTTCCTTTTCCCATGGGAAATTTTGTGTTCTCTCTCTGAACTGAATACAGCAACCAGACAGGAATGAGCAAATGAACCACTTTATATTAATTGGTATTGGCCAAAAGAAATTTTAAAATGAACATTAGTTCATTCCCCTATTAATAGGAGTTGGATGTACAGTAATAAGACAACGCATTATGTGTCACATGTTCCAGTAATGCTTCTCATCCAGAACTTAGATTGCCATCCCATTCTGTTCTTATGGCAACTAGCAACTATGCGAAGTAGGACTTATGCTCCTTTAACACAGGAGAAAACCGAGGTTTATGTTGGCTAGATAACCTACCCAGGGTATCAAAGCTATCCTGGAGCTGAGATAGAGTCAAACACTTGGATGGATTTACGAGTGAATAAATGGATGAATGAACCCAAAGCCTTTACCTGTTCCACTACACCTTTCTTTCATTTATCAAAAAAATAATTTGGGGGGCACACACTGTTTGCCAGGCCCTGTTAGGCAATGGGGATACAATGGGACCCTATTCCACATTCTGGTGGTCAGAGGCAGAAAACAATCTTCAAATCTTGATCTTCTTAATAAAGAAGAGAAATATGGAATGGCGATAACTGCTGTGTGGAGAAGTAAAACAAGGTGTGAGAGATGGGTGACTATTTCACATTAGGATCGGAGAAGCAGGGAAGGAGCTAACTGTGAAGCTGAGATGAGACTCGCTGGAAGGAGGCAGCTGTGTAGGATTCAGGAGGCAGGATTGTAATTCACGAGAAAGGCTGTAGAAAGCCCCTGAGAAGACAATGAGCTTTGACCAAAAGGAGGTGAGTGGGCAAGGGAATTCAGAAAGGGTACAAGTCCCATAGCACGTGATAAGCCAGGACAGATGTCGTTTGTTCTAGGACAGTACAGAGCAGCTGGACAGTGTTCATCAGGAATGCTATGACCTGACTTCTTCCAAGTCTTCAGTCTGTCCTACTACCTGCTCTTCAGGGTCCCAGATCTATCTCCTCCCACTTACTTCCCCTGATCCAAACCCACCTAGACCTTGTATCTCATGTCAGGCAATTTCCTCCACCTACTCAGGAACAACTGCCTGACAGTCGTTTCACCCACTTCTGAAGGAGCGCGTGTTATACGTACAGAAGTCTGCGTCCCATACGGTGACAGCCTAGTCAGAGTTGTCCATCGCCTCATGTCAAAACACACAAGCAACCTCCTACTCTACAGCCCTAAGCCAGCCTTGACCACCACCCTCCAACGCTGATTACTCAGTAAATCCCTCTCTGAAGAGGATTACGATAACAACTAAGGTTTTATTCTAATGAGAACTTCGAAGTGGAGAAGAGTGGAAGGAGGACTGGCTTCTAATCACGGGCAAAAGAGCACAGGTCTTGCAGCCAGGCAGCCGGATTCTGACTCAGACATCAACTGTGTAACCGTGGGCAAATAATTTACAGGCCCTAATTTCTTCACCTCCTTTTTTCTTTTTTTGAGATGCAGTCTCAGTTGGCCGCCCAGGCATGAGTGCAGTGGTGCTGCTTCATCTTTAAAATGTCACCATGCTATGAGATTGCTGCGAAAGTAATTGCAGTTTTTCTCATTGAAAGCAATGGCAGGGCCAGGCACAGTGGTTCACGCCTGTAATCCCAGCACTTTGGGAGGCCGAGGCAGGTGGATCACGAGGTCAAGAGATCGAGACCATCCTGGTCAACATGGTGAAACCCTGTCTCTACTAAAAATACAAAAAATTAGCTGGGCACGGTGGCGCGTGCCTGTAATCCCAGCTACTCAGGAGGCTGAGGCAGGAGAATTGCCTGAACCCAGTAGGCGGAGGTTGCGGTGAGCCGAGATCGCGCCATTGCACTCCAGCCTGGGCAACAAGAGCGAAACTCCATCTCAAAAAAAAAAAAAAGAAAGAAAGCAATGGCAAAAACCGCAATGTTGCCCCAGCGGAACACTTCACAGCTTAGTTTGCAGAAGGGATGAAGCTATGACTGCAGAGAATTACAAGGCCACGCGCGGCCCTCCTAGCAGTAGGTGCTTAGTGTATGGTGTTGGAGGCTGCAGTCATGGTAGTAGGTGCTTAGTGTATGGTGTTGGAGGCTGCAGTCATGGTAGTAGGTGCTTAGTGTATGGTGTTGGAGGCTGCAGTCATGGCGGTAGGTGCTTAGTGTATGGTGTTGGAGGCTGCAGTCATGGCGGTAGGTGCTTAGTGTATGGTGTTGGAGGCTGCAGTCATGGCGGTAGGTGCTTAGTGTATGGTGTTGGAGGCTGCAGTCATGGCGGTAGGTGCTTAGTGTATGGTGTTGGAGGCTGCAGTCATGGCGGTAGGTGCTTAGTGTATGGTGTTGGAGGCTGCAGTCATGGCGGTAGGTGCTTAGTGTATGGTGTTGGAGGCTGCAGTCATGGCGGTAGGTGCTTAGTGTATGGTGTTGGAGGCTGCAGTCATGGCGGTAGGTGCTTAGTGTATGGTGTTGGAGGCTGCAGTCATGGCGGTAGGTGCTTAGTGTATGGTGTTGGAGGCTGCAGTCATGGCAGTAGGTGCTTAGTGTATGGTGTTGGAGGCTGCAGTCATGGCAGTAGGTGCTTAGTGTATGGTGTTGGAGGCTGCAGTCATGGCAGTAGGTGCTTAGTGTATGGTGTTGGAGGCTGCAGTCATGGCGGTAGGTGCTTAGTGTATGGTGTTGGAGGCTGCAGTCATGGCGGTAGGTGCTTAGTGTATGGTGTTGGAGGCTGCAGTCATGGCGGTAGGTGCTTAGTGTATGGTGTTGGAGGCTGCAGTCATGGCGGTAGGTGCTTAGTGTATGGTGTTGGAGGCTGCAGTCATGGCGGTAGGTGCTTAGTGTATGGTGTTGGAGGCTGCAGTCATGGCGGTAGGTGCTTAGTGTATGGTGTTGGAGGCTGCAGTCATGGCGGTAGGTGCTTAGTGTATGGTGTTGGAGGCTGCAGTCATGGCGGTAGGTGCTTAGTGTATGGTGTTGGAGGCTGCAGTCATGGCGGTAGGTGCTTAGTGTATGGTGTTGGAGGCTGCAGTCATGGCGGTAGGTGCTTAGTGTATGGTGTTGGAGGCTGCAGTCATGGCGGTAGGTGCTTAGTGTATGGTGTTGGAGGCTGCAGTCATGGCGGTAGGTGCTTAGTGTATGGTGTTGGAGGCTGCAGTCATGGCGGTAGGTGCTTAGTGTATGGTGTTGGAGGCTGCAGTCATGGCGGTAGGTGCTTAGTGTATGGTGTTGGAGGCTGCAGTCATGGCGGTAGGTGCTTAGTGTATGGTGTTGGAGGCTGCAGTCATGGCGGTAGGTGCTTAGTGTATGGTGTTGGAGGCTGCAGTCATGGCGGTAGGTGCTTAGTGTATGGTGTTGGAGGCTGCAGTCATGGCAGTAGGTGCTTAGTGTATGGTGTTGGAGGCTGCAGTCATGGCGGTAGGTGCTTAGTGTATGGTGTTGGAGGCTGCAGTCATGGTAGTAGGTGCTTAGTGTATGGTGTTGGAGGCTGCAGTCATGGCAGTAGGCGCCACTGTCCTGTCGCTGCAGCTGCTGCCACCTCAGTTGTGAATACTGGCTGAGCAAGCCATAAACAGGATCCCGTTTTCTCCTTTGAAAGTAAGAGCATGAACTAGATGATCTCTAAGACAATTCCACCTCTAAAATAATTTGAAGATCCACGGAAATAACACAATCCTTAAATTTGTAGGAGACATTTGGCCGGACACAGTGGCTCACGCCTGTAATCCTAGCACTTTGGGAAGCCGAAGTGGGTGGATCACGAGATCAAGAGATCGAGACCATCCTGGCCAACATAATGAAACCCTGCCTCTACTAAAATATAAAAAAAAAAAAGTAGCTGGGCGTGGTGGCTTGTGTCTGTAGTCTCAGCTTCTCCGGAAGCTGAGGCAGGAGAATTGCTTGAGCCCGGGAGGCAGTGGTTGCAGTGAGTCGAGATCGCACCACTGTACTCCAGCCTGGCACCTGGCAACAGAACAAGATGCTGTCTCAAAAAAAAAAATTTTTTTTTGTAGGAGAGATTTATAGAATTTGAGAAAGCATGCCCTGAAAATAAGGTAAAGATGTTTTCTCTAGAGGTTTAGGGTATTTTTTAAGCTCTTCCTCTGTCCCAAGGACCAAGCATTCCTTCAGATGACGCTTTTATATCCCACAAGCCTCTGCTAAGAGCAGCCAGCCAAGACATGGCTGCCCTCAGTGTCTGCCTCCTCTTTAACTCCCTACTCCTCTCTGCGGGGTCAGATTCTGCAAATCCATAATACTGAGCTTACTGAACCTGGTCACTTAATGTGAGTTTATCTCCATGATTTTTTCCCCATTGGCCTCCTAAACTTTCCCCAATAAGTTATTGTTTGGAGAAAAATACATTTAGTTTTTTCTCTGAGAAGTCAAAGGTAGTCTCAGGTCCCTGAGCTCCAGGTGGGCTCTGTGGGTTTCGATGACAGTTCCCCTAGCTCTGGCTGTGCCTGGGTCCAGCAGGTCCCTGCAACCAAGGTCCAAGAGACGAGGTGATGAGCTTCCCCCTGGCCTAGTCCCAAACAGTGACTCACAACTCAATGAGCTCCCCTGGGACTCCGTTTTTCCATCAACAAAGGGTTTTTTGATGTGACTGCAGCCGCCTCATCCCAGAGACTGCTCAGAGAAACCCAAGGACTCAGCTAAACTGTGTACCCGCCTCAGCACCTCCACCAAGTCCCAAAAGGAGCTAATTTTAATATCAAATGCAGATTTATTACCCCAAGAAATAAGCATTTCCTGCTTCAAAAGGAAGCCTAGGCATGCCTGAGAGACTCATCTACAGAGTACCAAGAACCAATATATAGAGAAAGTCAGTCCTGCTAAATCCTCCAGAGAAACCCAACCTCCCCACTGCCTTATTCTCAGGGAAGTATGTGTAGTGCTCAAGGAAATGAAAAGTCTGTAAGAGCATGCTTGGGAATTTCATCACAGGGAAGTTTACTAATGATTTCAAGAAACATTTTCCGTTCTAAATGAATGAAACCATGGTCATTTCCCAATTGTGTGTTTGACCATCCAGGCCTTCGTACCTTAAAGCCCGTCACCAAAGCGGAAGCTTCCGAGGCAACGTGTCTGAGTGTCTACAGACATTCATAAGACCGTGAGGGGCAAGTATATTGATTTCACAGGAAAGTCATCCACAGCACATCTGCCAACAAGTCGGGGCAGATTCGTTCTTAGAGGCCGGCTCTACAATACTTTATCTGCTACCTGCTGGCTGCTTGATCTTTGCAACTTGTTTAACCTCTCAGAGAAATAATAATAATGTCAACGTCACTGTACTGCTGCGAGGATTAAACATATCACCAGATGCAGTAGCTATTATCTATAATTCCAGCACTTTGGGAGGCCAAGGTGGGTGGATCGCTTGAGACCAACCTGGGCAACAAACTGAGACCCTGTATCTACAAAAATATCAAAAAAATTAGTTGGGCATGGTGGCACATGCCTGTGGTCACAGTTACTCAGGAGGCTGAGGCAGGAGGATCAGTTGATCCCAGCAAACTGGGGCTTCTTTGAGCCATGTTTGTACCACTGCACACTAGCCTTCGTGACAGAGTAAGACTCTGTCTAAAAAAATTTTTTAAGGCAGTAACATGAACATACTTTATAAGCAATAATGCCAGTGTGCTATTTTTCATTCATTTATTCAACTAATATTTATTAAGAGCCTACTCAGTTCTAGGTGCTGACTTAAATGCTTGGAATATACTAGTAAACAAAAAATAGTAATAACTGCCTTCATAAAGCTCTTATTGTTTGGGAGAGGGTTAGACGGATTATTATAATGAAGACAATAAATAAGTAAATTGTGTGTTATGTTACAAGGCGGTGAGTGCTATAGAAAAGAGGAATTGGGAGTGCCATGGGATGGGTTACGACATGAAATAGGGAGGTCAAGGCGGGCCTTGCCAGAAAAGTGGCATGTGAGCAAAGATATGAGAAAACTGAGGAAGTTAATCGGGTGGATAGTTCAAGAAGAGGGTTCCCAGGCACAGAGAAGAGAGACAGGACAAAGGTCTAGAGTGGAAGGAAACATGTCTGACATAGGAGAGAAACAGCAAGGGATCCAATGAGGCCGGGGCAGCATGGATGGCAAGGAGCAGGGGGGAAGAACAGCGGTATCGAAGAGCAAGGACCCTTTGCCATCAAAAAGACTGCCTCACATCTGAGTATGATGGGGAGGCTTTTTCAGAGAGCACTGATGTGAGCTAACTTTGTATTTTACAACAACATCTCTGCTGTGTTGAGAATACATAAGAAAACAAAGTGGGAAGCTGAGAGACCAGTTAGGAATCTATCAGACATGAGAGATGACAGTGCCTGGACCAAAAGACCACCATTGGAAGTGGTGAAGAGTAGTTGGATCCTGGATATTATTTTGAAGATAGAGCCTTCTAGACTCCCTGATGGATTGAATAGGAGGGCATGAGATACAAAGGGGTGGATTTGGAGCCACTGAAAGAATGAAGATGTTACCAGCCAAGTTTGGGAAGACTATTTGAGGGTTTGATGTGAAAATCAGGTGTTCAACTTTGGACGTGTAAGTTTAAAACGCATGATTGATATGTAAGCAGAGATGCAAGGTAGGCAGTTTTAATTTAGGAGTCCGGAGATTCAGGAGCAGGGACTGAGCTAGACATATACAGTTGGTAGCCATAAGCATAGGAGCTACTGAAAGCATTGAACCTGAATGAGCTCACCGGCTGTTGAGAGACAAGAGAAGGAATTCAAGAACTGAGGCCTGGGCACTGCAGTGTTCAGAAATCAAAAAGAAGAACAGAAACAAGGGAGTCTGAGAAGGAGCAGCCAATGAGTCTGAAACAGCACCAGGAAAGTGTGGCATCTAGAGAGAAGGAAATGACTCTAGTGTCAAATAATGCTGAGTAGTCATTGGATTTAGCAAAATGCACATCACTAGGGACATTGACAGAAGTCGGTATGGTGCAGTGGAGAGGCAAAGGTGTAATTGGAGTGGATTTTAGAGTGCAGAAGAGAAAGGAAAGAGAAGGAGACAGAGTTTGAGGAAACTCTCTGCTGAGGATAGCAAAGAAATGGGATGCTAGCTGGAGGGTAGAGTAAGGGGTCAAAAGGAAGACATGTCAGTAAGAGAAATAATGACATGTTAATAAGCTGATGAAGATGACCGAGAGAGAAAAGAAAATATGACATAGTAGAGAGGGAGAATTGTGGTTGCACGAGGGGACAAGATCCAGTGCAGATGCAGTCATGTTGAGCACAACCCGGTGAGTGACAGGAAGGCAAAGCAGGTGGGTGCAGATGAACGCTCTGCAGTGCGAATTGGTGGAAGTTGGCTTCTGACTAATCATCTGCCATGGCCCCTGGCTACCCCTTGTTCATATTTACTCCTTTGAATTATAATCTTAAAACTGTTTTTTGTTAGAGAATCCTCCATAGGATTTATTCCCACCATAGGCCTGTTTTGATAGAAAAGGAAGGTAAAGAACTACAATAGGTACAAAGATCACGAAAAGTGCTGGAAAAGCTTCCTGCAGCACAGCCACCCTGGATATCAAAGGTGGGACTTCCAAAGAGAAAGCAGCAACCTTAAAGAGGCTGGAAAGAAACTACTTCAATCAGTACTCTTATCCCAAGACCACACTGCCTCCAAGAGATTCCTGAATAGCTACAGGAAATAATTGCCCCTACCACAGCCTTCCTTTCCCCAAGCTACATGTGCTTTTTTTCTGTTTTCCTGACTACAGTTGCAGTTAGAGTGTTAACTAGGTCCTTAGTTGTCTTAGGAAACCTCTGAAAACATATCTGAATGCACAAAAAGACACGATATTTCTTCTCAACAACCTGGCATCCCAGGGTAAAACAGAGGTAAAATTAGTTTTCACTTTTCTTCTAGACTTCAGAACTGTCACCGAGACTAGCAAAAATTGCACCACAAACGTCTGAATCCTCAGGGCCTCTGTGTGAAGAGGGGACGGAGGTGGTTCTTGTAGCCAGAGGACAATCTCTGGGTGGTGGCAAAGTATGTGTTACATCCTAGGAATGGTGTAGGGGGGAGTTTGCTGAGGGATTTATACCTGCCCCGGTGCCAAATGTCCTACCAGCAGGTCTGCACTGTAATATTAAGAACTATTCTAATTATAGAAGAATGCACTGTGGTAAAAACAACCACCAGCCATAATTCATCATCTCTGAGGGCTGGAAGTAACACAGCAACAACCCAAAGAAAAGGGCAGAGAATCGGGGAGAGGAGAGCAAAGCGGGTTGCAAAGTCTGAAATTGCCCAGAGCCTGCTCTGCTTCCAGTTCCCTGTGCCTGTTCTGCGAGCTGGCCACATGTCTGTGCCCTTAAGCTTTCCTGACTTTGACTGCCAATCCCTTTCCAGCATATCCTGCTTCCTAATCCTAAGGAAGCCTCCACAACCACGAGAGAACCCTGTTACCCAACTAGATCTCTCTGTCTGAAACGTGTCTCTAAAGCCTTCTCTTTTCCCTGGGAAAAAAATTGGTGGCAGTGGTTGGGCTGTTGCCAGCAGCTGATTCTTCCAGTGTGGGCCTCAAACTACTTCTTCCCACAGTGTTCTGAGGTTCTTTACCCTCCTCAGTGCTTGCAGAGAGCAGTGCCTAATCTCTTGTTTCTGGTATGAATAACAGATCTTTAGAGCTAGCAGATGAGCTCTGGGCGGTAGTTCATGGACAGATGCTCCCATCACCCTGTTTGGGCTGGAAAGCTTTTCACTGATGATCCACTGATGTAGATAGTCCCGATTATCGGACAAAGTCATCCTTCATGGTCTGGCATCTGGCCTCTCTCTTGCATTATCCCTGGTCCCCCTCTTTTCCAAACTTGCATTCTCTAATGCTGTCTTTTCACATACGGCTCCAGCTGTCTGGAATATTTCCTTGCCTACCACCCCTTCTTTTTGTTTTAGTTCATGTGTAATGCCTAGGGATCACTCAAGACTCTGCTTGGGGCCATCTTCTATTTTCAAAGAAGCCCACACTCACTCCCCTCTGTCTAAGTTGGCTGCTCTTTGTATTTTCCCAAAGCGTCTTATGCCTTCCCCTATGTTAACACTTTCTTCAGTATCACTGTCCACCTACTCCCCACAATATGGGAAACACCATGAAGGCACAAGCTGCCTTCCTGGACTTTACACCCCCAACCCTTAGGTCAGTCTGTGACAAGCAGCAGGTGCTCGATCATTGTTGAATGAATGGATGGAGAAAGACAAGTTTTCCAGTTTGTTGTAAAGTTTTCTAATGTCATTTAACTGACTAATACCAAAACATATTTATCTTCCATTACAGTTAATACTACAGCATAAAAAGGAGAAATAATATTTATACTACCACACAACCAAAGAAGTATGGGCAGCTTATGCACAGAGAATATCTCATTGTCTCTCCTCTTGCCTAGGTATGAGCAACTTCTGACTCTCACTTCAGATCTACAATCTCTGATCTGTAATTCCAACGTGCAAAAGACCTGAACACTGAAAGTTTTTTGTAGCTGTTTGACCATAAAATCTCACCTGATTTTAATAAATGTGACAGTGAAAGCTGACCTGAAAAAATGTGACATTCCTTACAGTATTTATTTCATTTCATCAAACTCTACATGCATTTTGCTTAAGAAATACAATGTGGGTATTTTATAATGTAAGGTATATGTACTGTATTTATTTGTCATAACTGAAACAAGTCTATATGCATATTTTACCTAAGATTTTAGAATCAGGGCTGTGGCTATAACTTGAATATCACCTAGGTGCCCAAAGAAACTCTGAATTCTCTTGTGACGGGACCAATAAATCAGACAATGGCACTTATTAAGACTCTATGGCCCACAAAAAAAGAAAAGAGATCTTCATTTCCTGCTTTCTATATCTTTTTTTCTTCACTGGAGAGTTTCAGGGTCTTTCTATTATTTATTGTTCAGCCCTTGATTATTTTGCTGCTTATGCCACATGCACTGTTCTACCAGGTACACAGAGTTCTCCAGTCAACAGGGAGAAATAGGTCTTACCTGAATTTCCCACTTTACGCCACTTTTGTTACCATTTCCTCTTGATCTTACATCTCTACTTATCCAAAGCAAAGTTTCTGTGAATGTGTTATTGCTCTCCCTGTATTTCTGATCTTATCACAACCACTACCCTTTGGGCTGCCTTCATTCAGTGACAGAGGGGAGTGAGTGTGGGCTTCTTTGAAAAGACTTTAGTAAAATGAAGAGCAAAACTAAGAGCAGAAACACCCTGAAGGCCGAGGTCCTTCTACGTGCTCAGAGTAGTTCGGGAATGGAAAATCTTTTGAGTCCTAGAGCCATCCTGCCAGGCCTTGGAAGGAAAGAGGTCCGCAAGGTCTGGGACCAATGTGGATCACTTTGCACTCTGCAGCGATGCTTGAAGAAGTGGCAAGGCCTTGCCAGGGTATAGCTTAGCCGAACTTCTTGGGGAAAGACCCCTGGACTCTCAGGACCCCAGGCTTATAGAAATACTTGAGTCTCCCCCCACCCAGCATATAAGCAAAGAGCAACCAGATATCAAGCACACTCACTGGTTTGACCATAAGAATGTCAATGTCAATGTGAACGTGGAATCCTGGAGATGGGAAACCTTTTACCTACCTCCTTGGCTCACATAGACTCCCAGATTCTGGTACCCCCCAGAGAAAAGAAATAGGTCCAACAAGTGACCAAGATAAAATTTCTACCAGTCAGGTAAGTCAGGTGCCTTGATTTGAGGAAATAAAAAGGTAAATATCTTACCCATATGAGCTCATAGGCTGAGATGTATGCCCATTATATGTAATTCAACAGAAGAGCTTTATTCTATATACTTACTTCCTCTAGTTGCCTTATTTTGCCCCCTACTACAAATTCTAAGGAAAGAATTCTAAGTAGGTCGCTGTAGCCTGGCTCTTGGTTAGACCCCTGGAAATGTCCCTAAACGAAATGATTTTTTTAAGTACCAACAGAGCATAAAACATGCAAGTACAATATAACCTATGAGTGAGAAGTAGAATTTACACTTAAACAATGTATATTTATGATGTTCCTCTCCTTCCTCCATTGGGGAACAGGACCACTTCTGTATACTTAATCAGAACACATTTTAAATCACACCATGCAACAGGCCTTGCGGCAATCCACGATGGCCAAAGTATATAAAATATGGTGAAGTTAAGAAGTTGCAGCTGAACCAACAATATATCCTCCTGGAAGGGAGACATTAAATAAATCTTCACTGTTTTTGATAGCCTATTAAAGTTCTTTAAGAGCTCCAGTACATTTGACTACATATTTTTTTTAGCCATAATGCTTTAAACAAGCTTTCCTAATCATAAATATAGCACTAAAAAAAAGGCAAAGACAAATAATTAACAATTAAATATGTCTCTTGTTGGTCCAATGAACAGGACCTTCCTCCAAAGGGAAGTAAAGGATTACATAAAAAGCCAGGCCGTATGGGAATCATTTTTTTTTTAATTTCTTTATTCTTTTGTAGGAATTGAAGGCCTAGTTTTTAATCTTGCTTGGGTTTCGGAGGACAACACCTCCTGATAAAGACAGGACCATTTTTCTTCATCAGATAGTATCTCCAGCAGGAGCAATGAAAAAGAAATTTCATGTCACTCTGAAAGTAAGTTTAGTTTTATTTGTTAAGCAAATGGTTTCATTAAAATAGTCCATAGTTCTATTTACATAATAGCTTTTATACCCTAGCCTTATTAAAACTTAGAATTGAGAATGTAGAATATAACTACAGAGGAAAGAAAAGGTCAGTAAAAACATGCAAATAAATAGAAATTTATTTAATATGTATTTCTTTTTATAAAATGTCACAAAACAATCAATCAAAGTAAATAACCAAAGTAAAGTGAAATCACTAAAATTATTGTCCAGTCAGCTATTTGGTGTTTCAGTCAGCACCTCATAGTATTTCTAATTAAACTAACAGCCTCTGGGCAAATAAGTGATACAAAGCTTCTTTTTGGCATTGACAAAATGTATATCATCAACTTTCTTTTCTCATTAATGGTCACAGACTGGTATGTATTACAGCCAGATATCACATAAGTTAATATCATATTGCAGCAGCCAGAAGAGTTCAAAATACTGAAGCAGATCCTAATAGAATTGGGCTGGAAAACAGTGATAAGATCAGAGGAAGATCCTATGTGTAGCAAGCTTAAAATTTGCTTTGGAAAGGCCTGGCATGATGGCTCATGCCTGTAATCCCAGCACTTTGGGAGGCTGAGGGGGCAGGAGGATCACTTGAGGTCAGGAATTTGAGACCAGCCTGGCCAACACGGTAAAACCCCATCTCTACTGAAAATAGAAAAAAAAAAATTAGTCAAGTAAGATGGCATGCGCCTGTAATCCCAGCTACTCAGGAGGCTGAGGCACAAGAATCACTTGAATCTGGGAAGCGGAGGTTGCAGTAAGTTGAGATCATGCCACTGTGCTCCAGCCTCGGCCACAGACCGTGCTCCAGCCTCGGCCACCGAGTGAGACTGTCTCCAAAAACAAAAACAAAACAAAAAATATGCTTAGGAGAATAGAACTCCGAGTGAACACAAACATATTTGATCCAAAAGAACATACAAATCTAATGATGAGTTCAAATTAGTATATCTTGACCTTGATATACTAATTATCGGGAAGACAGGACATGGATGGGAGGGATTAACAAGGGATCCATGCTTATAATAAAGCAGCAGCAGGAACTGAGGTCAAGCCTCCTCTAGAACAGGGTAAGGGTGAGAGAGTGGAGGCGATGCCTAGAACTAGCTGATGTGCTTGACTTTTAGATATTGAAGGGAAAAAATCCAAACAGAACACAAGGAACTGAGAGAGCCAGCTCTTACTATTTCAAAAGGACCTAAATGTCATGGAAAGCATAACAAGCTGCCAGTAGGCCTAAACCATCAAGGTGGGGGAAAGGAACCAGAAAAGGAAAGGAATACAAAAGAATGCCATGTTATGGTGGAAAGAACATTACCCTGGCTGACCGAGTGGTGGGTTCTTATCCCAGCAGCTATTGGCTGCCTTCAGGACCCTCAGCAATTCACTGAGCCTCTTGATAGTCTAAGGCTTCTGGATTGCAGTGTGTGGCCATTGCACTTCTTTTAAACACAGATTTCTTAAAACACTAGACCCACAGAAAATGCTTCGAGAAACCTCCTTATAAACATAGTACAGCCAAAAATATTTGGAAAATTTTGCATATTATAACTCAGTCCTAAAGATTGCCAATATACATTAGCACATAAAGTCTTTGAGAACCCTCACCCTAAAGAAATCTATTTACTTTTACAATTACTTTTAATTGCAAAAATCGCAATTACTTTTGCATCACCCTAATAGGTAAGATAGTTTTACTCAACATTTCCCAAACCTACTTGACACAAGGGTTTTTTTTTCTATGAAATCTCTATTGACATAAATTGCACCCTTTGCTAAATACACAGGACTATATATTTCCAAATTCAAGTTTCTAAATGAATCTCCAAATGGAGAAACATGAAGCTCAAAGCACGAACTTCCAGTTCTCTATATTGACTCCAAGACTGTAAAGCTAGTACAGAGAGATCTTACTCTAGAACTCCCATGAGGAAATGGAATGTAAATAATGGCTCAGTGGTCATTTCTAGGTAATGACTATGGAGACTGAACAGAAACCAATCCAGCTTTTGTAGACCTGTCCGACTTGCGGTGGGTTAACCAGTCACTGCACACGTGCTAAGAAATGTCTCTAAGGTACTCACATGTGCTGAGTGCTAACACACAATGCATAATTATTTCTTACCACAAATCAAGATAACATTATGGTCTCAAAATCATAGGTGTTAGCTCCTAGAAGACAAGGCATTCCCTGCTGTATCTCCAGGGCCTACCCTTGGTTCCTGGCAAAAGGCATATTTATTCATTTATGAATGAGTGTTCTGACAAATATTTATTGTGATGCCCCAAGTATGACCCCATCCTCCAAGGAATTTAAGGCCTGTTCAAAGAAACCTTGAATTTGTTGTCAAAACCAATAACAATCGATGCTTACTGATCGTGCAGGCATGATGATTTTCAGTCAAAATGCAATGTGTTTATTAGTATCAGGGTATATTTCTCGGGACCAGAGCTTTAGATATAAAGACTACACATTAATGGGAAGGGTGGATGTTTATTCTAATGACATAATGGGGAATTCAGAACAGAATGACATGTTATCTGTATGACTGGCAACATAAGATAGTTGCAAAAAGAGAGGAATAAGGGAACCAAATATGTTCATGAGATTTATTGAGGAAAGTTTTCTATAAAAGAACTTGAAGTGGCTCTTCAAAAAAAAAAAATTAAGTTTAAAAGAAGGACTGATATTTAAAGGTATTCCACGATACTTTTTGCTATTGCTTTTACAAAGGTAAAAATAAAGCAAGTTTTGTCTTTTCCTTTTTTTCAAATAGAAAGTTTTTAAACAGAAATCAGACACACTGAGAATAGCCAGAGTCAGGAATTCACCCCAACCCCTCAGTCCACTGATGTCCCAGCCTGTGACTCCCAGCCCCAGCCATTTTGCACTGGACCCATGTTTAAATGGCCCCCACTCACTCCTACTAAAAACATACACCTTTGAGGTATTCAAATTAATTATAGGTATGATATATACATATAATTGATGTGTTATATATATTACAAATATATAATAGATATGTAACATATTTGATAATACATTATGTATAATTGCTGTGTAATATATAAGTAATTGATAGGATATATATTTGGTTTTCTTGGCACCTTTGGCTTTCTCTCTTGCTTGGATATGTGTAGAAACCTTCACTTCCTCCCTCTTTCCCCAACCTGCTTTTTAGCCAGCTGCCTCCTTGAGCTGTGCTGATACACTCCATCGTCACATTCTCAGCTTTATCACAAGGCAGTTTCATTTGCTCTCTGCCCCTGTTAAGCTCTCTGCTCCAGTTCCTTCACTGATTTCAATAGGAAAAACAGAACAGATATCCCTATAGAACACTGTCATCACCTCATAAGGCCTACAGCCTGGAACATAAAACACTTCCGATTTCTAAGTTCTCTCTCAAGCTGAGCAGATTACAAGTCAGGCACTTAAAATCAAAAGTCAAGAGGGACCTAACCATGACATTGAATGAGAAGTACGAGCAGACATTATGACTCACTTCCAAACATTGGGAGCTAGTGTCACAAGTCTAACTGGCCTGGAGAGGATGTAGGTCTGATAATCAGAATGTTCCCAGGTTCAAAAAGCAAGTAGACCTGTGTTTAAAATATGACTGCAGCATACAGATTTTGATTTAGCATAATATAAAATAAAAAACAATAAAGTGAATTTTGGAAGGACTGCTCAATTGGCATCTTATCTGACACCAACAGAGGTCCAAAGTATTCCTTCCAACTCTTCCAAGCCACAAACAGACCACATAGAGTTCAGCAGGAGATTCGAAGTTTCTACTTCACAGGATGCCGGAATCTCAGATCCAGAGGAAAGTTTCCGAAGCTACTCCCTGCCACTTTCCTATTGGTACATATATAGAGTACCCAAATGCACTGTCACTTCAGCAGAAGAACCACTGAAGAGTAAGTCAGATTTTTGAAGACAGTTGTTCGTGAACAGTTATGATTCTTCCTCTTATGCACCATCCTTAAAGTCAGGCCATGTCACTGCACCAGCCTGTCACTTGTAGGATGTATAAGAGATGTCAACTTTCCTTACTACTCACTATTCAACCAAGAAAGCAAACTCTTTAACAACCTTCTCTCCTGCTTCTTACTCAATAAAAAGAACAAGGTGAATTGCCCTTTAATTTCACAAAACACCCTGAGTTTAGGAGGTAGTTTAATATCCTTAATCTTATCTGTGGGATAGTAAGCCACTGTTACCTATTTTCTCTCCCCTTGGTGGGTACTATGCTTCGGTCGGGTGGAATTCACTCACGCCCAGCCTCAGATGAGACCCACACCATTTCCTATTCTGTTATGCTGATTGCTTCTCAACTTTATTCCCCCAATATTGCATTTAGAGTCTGTTCCTAATTTGTGTACCTGCTTCAATTCCCACAGCAAAATTGCATAATTCTAAGTTCAAGAGCTGCCTCTGAGAATGAGAAAAAATAATAATAATGAACCAAAATATGAGACTTCCATCTTTCCTTCCTATACCAGTGAACATCCATGAGGTCTCATAAATTGGTAAAAGCCACAGATCTTCTTGGATCCCTTTGATTCCTTCTTTCCTATAACTGGGGAAGGTGGGCAACAAAACAGAAAATATCATCTTCCTAGGCAGATTTTCTGTTTTCTATTAGACAAGACCTCACAAACACAAATGGCCAGGCAGATCAGTGAGTGAGTGAACAGAGGAGGCATAAAATACTAGCAGCAGTGTGGACTGGGGCAAACTAGTGAGTACATGTACAGCTCCTAACACTTCCCCTATCTGTTCAGTCCCAGCCAACTGTTGAGTAGAAATACAGGTCCAAGGTTTTCAGATTTTTAGATTTTTCATGAGGCTCCCAAAGTCTGGATACTTTAATGTAAAATTTCCCAATTTGTAAGTGTTGGCAACTAATTGAAAACATTTCAAAACAATGCAAAGGCCAAAGAAAACAGGTCCACGGGCCAGAAGGGGCCTGTGAGCCATGGTGTGCAAACCCTATGATAGGCTCAAAAGCTATTTAAATTCACTAAGACAGTTGGGGTGCATAAAGGAGGAAAGAGAAATGGCATAGCCTCCTGGCTTCAGATGGAAGTTTAACAGTATGTGGAAGAAACGCAGGTCACTGGGGAAAGAAACACTTTGCGGCAAACAGCCAAGCATGGGTTGGCCCAAGCCTATGGGTTGACAATTATTTGACTTTGTCCAACAAATAATTGCTCTAGAATAAGAGGTGAAATTGAAAGTCTGATTTCGATAACACACCAGTATAAACAGATAAATAGTAAGTCCATGTGTTTCTGTTCTACACTAAAAAGGTAGAAAAGCTAATGCGGACTGAGATTTCAGGTCCCAGTTTTTTCAGCAACAAGAGAAAAGCTATGAGAAATTTATGAACAATGTTGCAGTGTTTTGTCTTGTTTTGCTTTTTGCTTTTGAGATGGAGTCTCGCTGTGTTGCCCAAGTTGGAGTGTAGTGGCATGATCTTGGCTCACCGCAACCTCCGCCTCCCAGGTTCAAGCGATTCTCCTGCCTCAGCCACCCAAGTACCTGGGACTACAGGTGCATACCACCACACTCAGCTAATTTTTTGTATTTTTAGTAGAGATGGGGTTTCACCATGTTTGCCAGGGTGGTCTCAATCTCCTGACCTCGTGATCCACCCACCTCGGCCTCCCAAAGTGCTGAGATTACAGGGGTGAGCCATCACACCCGGCCCAATGTGCAATTATTTGGGTGACATTGAAGTTGGGTAGGGAAAAAGGCTCAATTATCAGCATAGTCCACAGTCACAGCCGTCTCCCCCTGTACCTTCTGTAGTCACATTGAGGGTCAACCAGCCTGAACTGTTCAAATGAACCAAAATAATCAGAGGACTTCTGTCCCTGCCTGTAGCCACCTCCGTTGAACAACTACTCACATCAATATCCTGAGGGATACATACTTGGGGAATGTTGCGATGGATCTCAAGCACACCTAAGGGAAAGACCACAAGCACAAAGCTAAACATTCATATTTTCCAATTTACAACTATTGATTAAAAGCCCTGTCACCAAGTAAGCACTTCAGCATGATTTTAACTCTTTCCGCAAAAGGTTTCCAGCTTCCAGGAAAGGAGTTGCTGCAGAGAATGTAAGGTAAGTACAAGCAGCTCAGGAAAGCCTGCTGGGGAGCAGACCACTACTCCAGGCTCTGGATTTTCACAACCCTGCCTCCCCGAGCTGAGACAATGCCCTACATTCACTGAGTCCTCAGGAGCTACCGTAGTGTGCTGAGGAGCAGGAAAAAAAAACTAGACTTGAATTGAGGATAGATCGGTATTCACTAAATGGCACTTCTGAATTTACTGCCGCTTTCGCCTTTAGAGAGAATTGCCAAGGTGCTCATAAAAGGAGAAATGATGAATATTCAGGATGTCTTTTGAATCCATTAGGCAACCGGGATGAGGTCTCCATATGTAGACTTCTGGTTCTTTCCTTAGGCTGTTAAGGAAACTGCCAAAATGGCCGTCTGCAGGAAAAAATGGAGCCTGAGTTTGCCAATGGGGAGAAAGTCTAAACGCCAAAGGTCAAGTCTGTGGAAATAAAATTGGTTTAGGAGCTTTTTGCAAAGGAAGAGATCTATAAATTTTGGATTTCTGGACACGGTGAATGAGGGAATGTGTCTGTCTGCTTGTAGGAACACTGATCAAAATGTAATAGCAGCCTATTTATCGTACTGTCAGCCTTTTTTCCCCAGGATCAGATACTCTGCAGATCTAATTGTATTCACTCCACACAGGAAAATCCCAGACAGTCTCTCTAGTGGCCTCCTATAGTTTTGTCAACTAAGCTTACCAGAAGCCTAAGCATTCGTGCATTTCTTAAGACTGCAAAATGCTTATTATCAAATCTGCTTATTTAAGTCCTAAGCACTTGTTCTTCCCACTTTCACAGAGAGGAATTATAGGTTCTTCATGCTAAAAATAATTTTAAGAAATAATTTAGCACCAACCATTGGCTCCCAGATACACTGGACATAGGTCAATCAATTGTTAGGAAAAGGAAATTCTGGGAAAGGAACAATGCAAGTTACTTATCATCAGTTTCCTTGCCTTTACAGTAAAGGAGTGCAGTCAGATTCAAGGCAACAATGATTCCTGCAAGCCTCTGTGCTCCCACTCTGGGATGGGGATAAGCACAAGCCTCTGTGCTCCCACTCTGGGATGGGGATAAGCACAAGCCTCTGTGCTCCCACTCTGGGATGGGGATAAGCACAAGCCTCTGTGCTCCCACTCTGGGATGGGGATAAGTGCCCTTCTTGCCCTGTAGCCACTGACACATGAGCAGGGGAGACATACACAGAAGGGTGCCTTTAACACAATGCCAAAACAGCTACATTAAAGTGCTATGTCAAAGTAAATGAGAGAGTGAATCATTTTGGCAAAGAAGGGTGGGAAGAGAATCAAAGATAGAAAATTACACAGGCGAGAAAACATTTGAGCTGGATCTTGAAAGACAAATCCAGAAAGAAGAAAGAAATTGAGAGTAGGCACCCTAGAGGGAGGGCCCTCCCAGGGTAAAGGCTGGGGGTTAGAAAAGCACAAGGAAGAAAGGGTGACCAAGTGGGAAAAGCCTCTAATTATTTTGTAGGAAACACACATAGCCCTCAGGGAGATCATGTGCCCATCCTCTGTTCTAAATCTGGAAACAGAAAATATAGGCCTGTATCTCCAGAGTCCCTTCCAGAAATAACATTCCATGATTTTTATAATTCTAAGTGACCAAACCAAGAAGTCAACTCGAGGAAAACCATGAACTTAACAGTCTGTATTCTCTGCTGTTTTATAAGCAAAAGTGATATTGGTGGCAGTAGGCAGGATTGCCACCCTGGGCCACAGGTAAATTGTCTACCACATGCCCTCCCAATCAGGGATGACCACAGACCCTAGGAGGAAAGCAGCAGGGCTCTTCCAAAGTGTGGGCAGAGGCCACAAGACCCACAAATACTTGGGATGCTAGGGACACCAGGTTCAACTTTTGCAATGGCACCCTTAATTCCCACACATCCCAGAATTTCCTGTCAGTCTATTTCCTCCATGGTCTCTGCTCTCTCAAGTATCATTGCAGAGTCTGGGGGCAGAAATAAATAGAAAATCAGAAACGTAAAAAATACCTTCATGTCAACATCTACTTGGTTTCATTTTCTCTTCATAACAGTTATGAGACGTACAAGTAGGACAGATGAAAAAAGTAAGGCTCAGAGAGGAGTCTCTGCTCCTGTTGCCACAGTTGGCTGAGGCAGAGTTGACACCTACCTGGTCTAGTCAGCCTTCTGCCCCCAAACCAACTCAAATATGCCATCCCTTAATGCAATCGCTGAATTAATGGAAAACTTTCTAAAGAGACACAAATGGATAGCAACATCTAGTTTATATTAGATATCAAGAAGAATTAGGGTATGAACAGAAATATGAATATTGTAAATATTACAATAGTGGAGTTCTTAATGACACGGCACATTATTAAATAGATTAAATATACTATGACTTAAATGGGTGTTTTCTGGCACTCTAAAATTTCAATATAACATACTAAATGCACAATTCCTAAAGAAAAATCTTCATATATTGGACTTCACCAAAATAATAAACTTATTCTACAAAAATGCTGTTAAAATAAAAAGACTGCTGGGTCTGGTAACACATGCCTGTTGTCCCAGCTACTCAGTGGGCTGAGATGGGAGGATGCCTTGAGTTCAGAACAGCCTGGGCAACACAGTGAGGCCCAAACTGAAAAAAACAAAAAAATGAAAAGACAAATCACAGTCTGGAAAAAATATTTGCAGATCACATATCTGATAAAAGACTTGTATCCTTAATATTTTTTAAAAAAAGAAAAGCTCTTAAAATCTAACAAGAAAATAAACAACTCAATTATCACAATTATCATTAGGGAAATGCAAATTCAAACCCAATGAGATACCACTACACATCTATAAGAATGGCAAAAAATAAAAATTTTTAAATGAGGGTTTCAAATGCTGGAGACAATGAGGAACAAGAAGTGTCATTTATCACTAACTGGGGATACAAAATGGTAAAGCAAATTTGGAAAGCAGTTTGCCAATTTCTTCTATAGGTAAATGCACACTCACCACACAACCCATAGTAATCCCAATGCTAGATATTTACTCAGGTGAACTGAAAACATTCACATGAAAACCTGAATGTGAATATTTATTTCAGCTTTATTCATAATTTTAAAAACTGTCAACAGACCAGATGTCCTACAAAGGTGAATGGATAAAATAAACAGCGGAATAAACACACAATGAGATACTATTCAACAATTAAAAGGAACGAACTATTGAGTGACACAACAACTTAAGTGAATCTTAATTGCACTTTTATCGAAAGAAACCAGTCCCCAAATACTGCATATTATATTATTCCATTTTATGACATTCTGGAAAAGGCAAAACAGTAGGGGTGGAAACCAGATCAGTGATTACCAGGGGTAGAGAGGGAGTGTTGACTATGAAGAAGCCATATAAGGATTTTTGGGGTATTAGAACGGTTCTTTATAGTCCTGTGGTGGTAAATAAATGACTCTATGAACTTGCCAAAACTGTATAACACAAAGAGTGAACTTCACATGTACAATTTTTTTTAATCAACCAGGATATTCGGCAGAACCCAGATGTAAAGTAAATTACAAATAAATTTAACTATTTATAAATGTATGACAAAGCATTATTGGAAAAGATAAGGGAAAAGGAAATGTATCTGTGAAACATTGGAAAACTGTTTGCATATGGTAAAGCTACAAGCAAGAATAACTGTATGTAAACACTCTGGTTGTTTCTCACGGGTATGAGTAAACAATTTTGAAACGACTTTACATATATACTAGGATGGAACAAATAAGGAAATCTAAAATATCCAGGTGTTCTACTGTAAGCAAAAGAAGTTACAAATAAACAACAAAGGGAAATCTACAATAAGTCCTGTGATATGACTAGAAGCAAAGATACCAGAATGAACTCGTGTTTAATATGTTCAGAGATAGACTGATACAGAAATAAATCTAAATATCTGCGTCTTCATGGGTTAGTAGCTGTGTCTGCTCCGAGCTAACCCTCACCCTAACCCTAACCCAGTAGCAATGAGCACACCTAGTGTCCAGACCTTCATTTCTAAACATCACTCTCCGCTAAGAGAAACCATTAATCCTTACAGAAATGGTTGGTCCTAGAGCAGGAGCACAGAAAACACAGGATGATCTCTAACAGTGTCAAAAAGTAAAGATGTGCTAAAAAATAAAATGAAAAGGTGGGGGCTCGTTAAAAGGACACAAGTATATATCAAAAAGAATACACTCGAATTAGCATATCCAGGAGCTGTCTGCAGTCCCATGTTAATTCCAGCACTATTCACAATAACCAGGCTACAGAATCAACCTTAGTGTCAATCAATGGATAAATGGATAAAGAAAATGTGATGTGTATATACAATGGAATTATGTATTATTCCATTATTCAGCAATAAAAAGAATAAAACTTTGTCATTTGCAACAACATGGATGGAACTGGAAGGCATTAGGTTAAGTGAAATAAGGCAGGTACAAAAAGAAAAATATATGTTGTCACTCATGTGGGAGCTAACAAACATTGAGCTCATGGAGACAGAGTGTAGAATGATGGTTATCAGATGCTGGGAAGGGTAGCAGGGAGGAGGAGAAAAGTAGGGATGGATAATGGATACAAAAATACAGCTAGATAGAATAAATACCATCTAGTGTCTGATACCACAATAAGGTGACTATAGCTAACAATAATTCATTGTATATTTTAAAACAACTTAAAGAGTGAAATTGGAATGTTCCTAACTCACAAAAAAAGAATAAATGCTTAAGGTGCTGGATACCCCAACCAAATAGGTGCTTACCCTATTTGATCATTACACATTTTATGCCTATATCAAAACATCACATGTACCCCCAAAATATATACACCTATTATGTACCCACAGTAATAAAAAATAGAAATAAATAAATGTCTTAAAAGGACACAGGGGCCTATCTTAAAGAGCTACTGATGAACGCAGCTGGAACAATCTGAGGAGGAAAATAAACAATGCTAGTACTGGATTATAACCTCAATAACGAGATAAATATCTGTAAGTCCATACTGGCATAAATCAGTGATTAAGTAAATAAATAAATGGAAAAAAGGATAATTATTGACAGATTGTCAATGATAAATAGAAGAAATGTGAAAAATAGAAAATCACTACTAGAACATAGTAATAATTGCTGCAGCTAAAATTAGTGAGAGAAGCTTTTAGCAGAAACAGGATAGTATAGAGCCTCAAAATATCTCCATGGAATATTTATTAATTACTCTGGTGGTCTTAACTTACATCCACAAATTCTTTGATACTCTTCCTTCCAGAGAGTTTAATTCCCCTTCCCTTGAATTCGGGCTGGAGTTACAGACTTACTTCTAACAAATACAATATGACAAGGAGAAAATAGTAACTGTACAGTAAAGGATCCTGGTGTCAAGTGATTAATGCTAATGTCACCACTAAATACATACATGTGAGTGTATATATGGATGTGTGTGTATACACATTATATATAAACTCTTTTCCACCATCTTTAATCTCATTTGCCATCATTCACACTCTTCTCCCATCACCATTATTAGTTAGGGCACAACATATATATAGGTCTGTGTGTGTGTGTGTGTGTGTGTGTGTGTGTGTTTATATATGTATATATATGTATATGTGTGTGTGTATACACATTATATATAAACTCTTTTCCACCATCTTTAATCTTATTTGCCATCATTCACACTCTTCTCCCATCATCATTATTAGTTAGGGCACAACATATATATATGTCTGTGTGTGTCTGTGTGTGTGTGTGTGTGTGTTTATATATGTATATATATGTATATGTGTGTGTGTATACACATTATATATAAACTCTTTTCCACCATCTTTAATCTCATTTGCCATCATTCACACTCTTCTCCCATCACCATTATTAGTTAGGGCACAACATATATATATGTCTGTGTGTGTGTGTGTGTGTGTGTGTTTATATATGTATATATATGTATATGTGTGTGTGTATACACATTATATATAAACTCTTTTCCACCATCTTTAATCTTATTTGCCATCATTCACACTCTTCTCCCATCATCATTATTAGTTAGGGCACAACATATATATATGTCTGTGTGTGTCTGTGTGTGTGTGTGTGTGTTTATATATGTATATATATGTATATGTGTGTGTGTATACACATTATATATAAACTCTTTTCCACCATCTTTAATCTCATTTGCCATCATTCACACTCTTCTCCCATCACCATTATTAGTTAGGGCACAACATATATATATGTCTGTGTGTGTGTGTGTGTGTGTGTTTATATATGTATATATATGTATATGTGTGTGTGTATACACATTATATATAAACTCTTTTCCACCATCTTTAATCTCATTTGCCATCATTCACACTCTTCTCCCATCACCATTATTAGTTAGGGCACAACATATATATATGTCTGTTTGTGTGTGTGTGTGTGTGTGTGTGTGTGTGTGTGTATGTATGTATCTCTGGGCATGCTATACTGAGCGGGGTATTTCACTTCTGGTGTCTCCTTTGCCACCATCTTTAATCTCAGTCTAGCCATGAGATAGGATCAGACAAATGTAAATTTAAGAACAATCAACAGAACACTTAACCAAAAAGTGTCAAAAGTATCAAGGTCATGAAAGACAAGGAAAATCCAAGAAGCTATCACAGATTGGAAGAGACTAAGGGCACATGACAACTCAATGTAGCATGGTAGACTGGACTGGACCCTGAATAGAAATAGAACATTATTGGAGAAACTGAATAAAGTGCATGATTTAGCAAATAGTACTGTTATCATTGTTAAGCGTTTAGTTTTAATAAACGTACCAAGGTTATGAAATACGTTAACATTAGGAGAAGCTTGATGAGGGGCATACAGACACCCACAATATTATTTTTAACTCTTATTTTTTAAAAATAAAGCATACTTCTTGACATCTAATAGAATATGATTAACCTCCATTGTGGCTGCTAATTTTCTCTCTTAAGATCAAGCTTAAAAGAGATTTCCCACCATACCACTATAGAAATATTGTGAAACAAAAAAGATAACAGAAGAGAAATGCCTTGGAGAAGGGGCTATAGGAAAACAAAGAAATGCTAAATAATGTGAAAAATGAAAGAAAAAAATAGAAGGAGTGGTGCCACCTCCCACCTTGAACTCCAACAAGCCACTGGGACCCCAGCGTGGCATTTCCATAGTCATTTGCCATCATTCACACTCCTCTCCCATCAGCATATTAGTTAGGGCACAAGCTAAGCTCTGTAGTACAACTCTCACAAATAAAAGGGAACTTCAAAAAGCTCACAGAAAAATGGAATTTAAAGATAAAAATATAATCAATTCCTCCACATAATCTCCATCAAGTTCAGGACCCCTTTGTAAGTGATACTGGACATACAGTCTATCCCTAAAGAACTGAGGGGTCCAGATGCAGTAGCCTATAGTCCCAGCTACTTAAGAAGCCGAGGCAGGAGAATCATTTGAGCCCAGAAGTTCAAGGCTGTACTTCAGCCTGAGCAGCAGAGTGAGACCCTGTCTCAAAAACAAAACAAAACAAAACAAACACTGAGAGTCCTGGGAATTTAACCATGTCGGTACATTTTTTGTACATTGTTAACTGAGGAAAAAGTGGGTGCCCTTTAAAGATTTTCAAAGATTAGGAATCAGAAAGAAGTCAGAAGGAGCCAGTGCAGAACTGTGAGGTGGATACCTACTGATTTCCCACTGGAACTCTACAAAATTGCCCTTTTTGGTGAGAGGAATGAGCAGGAGCACTGCCATCATGGACAATGGGTTTCTAGTGAAGTTTTCCCAGAAATTTTTCTGCTAAAGTAGTAACTAACTTTCTTAGAACACTCTCATAACAAACATATTATGTTCTTTAGCCCTCCGGAAAGTCGGCAGACGACATGCCTTGAGCATCCCAAAAAACCTTTGCCGGGACTTTTACTCTCAACTGGTCCACTTCTGCTGTGACTGGACCACTTTCACTTCCTGGCAGACACTGCTTTGTGCTTTGTCTTCAGGCTCATACTGATCAAGCCGTGTTTCATCTCCTGTTACAATTCTTCAAAGAAATGCTTCAGGGTCTTGATTCCATTTGTTTAAAATTTCTGTCAAGCACTCTTCTCTAGTCTGCAGCTAATCCAGGCACAAGAGTTTTCATAGCCATTGAGTGGAAAGTTTGCTCAACTTTTTAATTTTTTAGTCAGAATTGTGAAAGCTGAACCAGTTGAGATGTCTATCGTGTTGGCTATTGTTTCTGCTGTTAATCATCAGTCCTCTTCAATTAGGGCATGAATAAGATTAACCTCTTCCTCACAGACTGAAGTGGATGGTTTGCCCCTGTGTGTTTCATCTTCAATATCATCTCATCCCTTCTTAAAACAAGATATCCATTTATGAAATTTCTATTTCTTCCAGGACACTGTCCCCATACACTTTCTGTAAAGTGCCAATGGTTTTATCATTTGTCCACCCAAGCTCCATCATAAATTTGTTGTTCGTTCTTGCTTCAATTTTAGCAGAATTTATGTTGCTCTGATTGGGGCTCTTTTCAAACTGATGTCTTATCTTTTGTGCCTCAAACTAGATCCTGATCAGACAAACAAGTTAGTACAAGTTTATTTTGGTGCCAAAAAAAATGGAGACTCGTGTAATTTTTCATAATATGCATTTTCCATGAACTTTTTGAAGACCACATGTTCAAAGGTTAAATAAGATTATAGTTTTTCTACTATTTCACAATTGAGAAGTCGATACTCCAGCTCTTATAGGATGACTCTGCCATCTCTATGTGGTTCCTTTCTCCAGGGACAAGCCCTGGGAAAACAAGAAGAGGCAGAGCAGCTAAGACTCCTTCCTTGGCTGACTTTTCTTCTGCTCACATCCCATTGGCCGGAAATAAGGTACATGGCCTGATTAATGTAACAAGGGAGGCTGGAAAATGTAGTCTCTAATAAGTGGGCAAAAGTAGACCTGTTGAGAGTAAAAGTTATGGCAACTCTAATAACCAGCTAATGCTCACCAGTTGTCCTATTAAAGAAGGGAAGAATCTGGTTCTGGTAGAAGAGTAGCAGCTGTCCCACTAGTTCTAATCCACAATGCTTTCAACAAATTATACCACGCCCTGCTGTGGAATGTTTTATTTAAGGTGATGACAAAAGTACAGGCAGTCTTCATAATTTGACAGAAGAAAATTAAATTTTATAGAAGACAATATGTGATATCATGGGGCATGGGATAAGGGGAACACTGACATTAATCAAATTTATCTAAAGAGAACATTAGAAAACCAAGGGTAGAATCCTAGCAAGGCAGATTTTTTGGGGAAATGGCCACAATTCTTCATGCCTTTCCATATCTTTACCTCTGTGCAAGGTGACTTTGCCTTTCTTCCCACCATGAGAGTCTTCCCTGCCCTTTGAATGTGGACTGCTTTTGTGACTAGCTTTGTTCCTATACAATGCAATAGAAGTGACTTTGTGCAAGGTCCAATCCTTGACCCCCTAGATTTCCTGTCTATTTACAGTAATGACAAAAGTCCCGAGGTATGGGAAGAGAATCAGAGACAAAAAGAGAAAAAAAAATTGAAAGAGAGGGCACCCTAGAGGGAGGGTCCTGCCAGGGTCAAGACTGGGGGTTAGAAAAGCACAAGGAAGAATAGATGATCAAATAGGAAAAGCCTCTAATTATTTTGTAAGAAACACACATACTTCTCAGGGAGATCATGTGCTCATCCTCCGTTCTAAATCAGGAATCAGAAAATACAGACCTAGACAAAATTCCCCTTGGCATTTTTGGGGGGCAAGTCACAAGGACATTGTTCATTCCTCTTCTTTCCGTTAGAATGCTGCCACTGTGTAAATAAGATCAGGCTAGCCTCCTGGAGGATGGATACCATGTGGGGTCAAGTCAAGCCAAGCCCTGCCACCTGAAGCTATCCTAAACCAGCCAGCCTCCAGCTGATTTGGTAGCAGACCACAGATAGAGGAGGTGCCCAACTGCCATCAGCTGACTTACAGACTGTTAGCTAAATAAATGGCCGTTATCTAAAGCCACTAAGTTTATGGGTTGCTTATTATGCACAGTAGCCACCTAGTAAAACGTGGAACTCAATTCCTTTTTTTTTTTTCTTTTTTTTTTTTTTGAGTCAGGGTCCTATTCTGTTACCTAGACTGGAGTGCAGGGGCATGATCTCGGCTCACTGCAACCTCCACCTCCCCAGGCTCAGGAGGTGATCCTCCCACCTCAGCCTCCCAAGTAGCTGGCAACACAGACGCGCACAACCATGCCCACCTAATTTTTGTATTTTTTACTATTTTGCCCAGGCTGGTCTCAAACTCCTGGACTCAAGAGATCTTCCTGCGTTGGCCTCCCAAAATGCTGGGATTACAGGTTTGCTGCATCTGGCCTGGAACTCAATTTTTAAGGGATGAGCTGATGAAAATGAATTAGGAGAACTGCAAAGAAAGTCAGAGAGCTGCAAGACAATCAGCAAGCAGTGTGAACCACAGAGACCAGAGAAGTTTCAAGATGAAGGAAGTGGTCCTCAAGCAAGACGAAGCCTAAGAGGGTGGTAGGTTTTTACAACGGAAATACTAATTTGAAACACCACATAGGTAATGAACACACAAATAGAAACTCTTATGTACTTCCCATTAATAGCAGAAAATTCAATTTCTTCTTTTGGTTAAACACACACCACCTACACCCCCACATACCTTTCAGACAGGAAAACTGAATTTATAACCATTCAGAACATGAGTGACTTTCTTTAATCTTAATGTTCTCCTAAAAGTCTTATCTCCAAACACTGATACATTGAGGGTTAAGATTTTAATATATCAGTTTTTGGTGGACACAATTCAGTTCATAGCAGAGATGATAGATAGATAGACAGGATAAATGGATGGCTGGGTGGATTGATGGATAGATGATAGATAGATAGATAGATAGATAGATAGATAGATAGATAGATAGACAGGATAAATGGGTGGATATATAGGTAGGTAGGTAGGTAGATAATAGATAACTACTAGATAGATAGATAGATAGATAGATAGGATAAATGGATGGCTGGATAGATAGATAGATGATAGATAGATAGATAGATAGATAGATAGATAGATAGATAGATAAAGACAGGATAAATGGATGGATATATAGGTAGGTAGGTAGGTAGGTAGGTAGGTAGGTAGGTAGGTAGATAATAGATAACTACCCAATACATAGATAGATAGATGATTGATAGATAGATAGATAGATAGATAGATAGATAGATAGATAGAATAAATGGATGGATAGATAAATGGATAGATGGATAGATAGGACAAATTGATGGATAGATAGATAGACAGACAGACGGATAGTTAGATAGATAGATATCCAAAACTCACATGACCCTAGGGCTTCCTTGTGGTGCATAAGTACAACAAGCTGTTGGTCCCATCTGTGACCAAGTTGCAGGCTGACTTAAGTAGCCCATTATCTCCACAACTTCCAACCCTCCTTCCTTCTGTTCACTAGCTTTGTGACCCTATCACTCTGACCCTCTCCCTTTCTCTTTTCCTGATTTACTTCCTTTCTCCTCTATTCCCCTAAATTATTATCTTCATGTTTCTGAGCCCCACACAGTCCTCTCTTCCTTTCTCAGTCCACCATTTATTCCACAGCTTTTGTGTAGAAGATATTTGGAGAACCAGATTATTCCTGCTCCACATCACTAAGGAAAGGCCTGAGCTTCCAATAGTCCCAAAGCCTAACCATCACCCTCCAAGCCTCCAGAGGTTAAGTGACAGATTCAGGGAAGCTGGGCTGCTACTTGGACGAGTGAACTGTCTGACGGAAGTCTGTGTTTGTATGTGTGTGCATGTGTGTGCCTGTGTTGAGGAAGAGCACAGCCTTTGGAGTAGACTCTGGACTTCACTTACAGCCTTATCACTTAGTAGCCACGGGGCCTGGGACTTAACCTCTCAATGCTGTGTTCAGTTCTGTACAGTCACATTCATCATAATCTTTACTTTGAATGATTGGTGCGTGCATTAAAGGATGTTAAGTTTGCTAGAGCATCAGTTTTATGTCAGAGTCACAGATGCTGCAAAGAAGCCGTCTAACAGTACACAGCACATAGTGGGGCCTCAATAAACGCTGCTTATTATTTGTGATTCCTGCCTGTTAATCCCCATAGCCCTGTCCCACTGGCCTGGCTAGACTCTCTGTCACCTTCTGTTGGCTGTCCCTATGTCTGGTCCCTGCCAGTTTATCACCTTTTCTACCTGTTGGATTTAATTTCCTGAAATCATCTCCTTCTCCGTCCAGTGGACAAGAATTCGTTCATACCCTGGCCTCTTCTGGTCAGTCCCATCCTGCTAAAGATAACCAGGCCGGGCCTGCCTGCGTCTTAATGAAACCATTTGTTCCTCAAAATGACTCTCTCAATAAATGGAGTAAAAACACAATGATGATTGGAAAAAAAAAGGGGAAATGCGTAAGAGGACATGGCACGGTGACAAGCACATTCAAGGCCACAAATATGTGGCAATTGCTTTTCTCATCTAGTTCTCTTATTTTGAAACTTTCCTGGAATTATTAGCTATTATGATGAGGCAGACACTGTTTATTTGCCCACTCACATAAGGATCGTGTAGGACTGACAACCTGTAAGGAAATTATGTCATTCTTTCATGACAGGTGGAGGAGGAGGGAGGAAGGGGCTTTGAATGAGGACAGATGGGACAGAGTTGGGGTATACTTCCAACACCTATCAGCAAGTTATTGTACTTTTAACAGTGTAAACTTACACTCAGTTGAAGCCCGCTAGTAACCAATTATTTCAAGAGCTGTCTGGTAACACTTAAACCCTACCTTTCTAATCCCTGACTGGCTAAATAGCCACAAAGTGAGATTACATTGTGATTAGGAAAAAATTGACACATGCATAAGCAATGTCACAACAGATCACTGTTCTTGTCACACATTTCCTATAGAGCTTGTAAACCGCTTTGGTATTTGCCACTGCACAGGTTGCTGACAGGATACAGAGAAAATGCAAGTTCCTAGCCTCTGTACATTGGGCTTCCCTACACAAGGTGAGTCCCAGCCCAGTCTCTGCACCAGGCCCCATGCTGGCTGACCCCACCTCTGTTCATCACACTTGTGACTGCAGCCATGCATGCCCTGTGCTGATCTGGGACTTGGCACTTCCATCTGGAGAGTCTCAATCCTGGGATCAACCTGCACATGTCAACCCACAATTTGAGTCTCTTCTTTATGCATCCTCTTAAAGATTTACTGAGCCCTAGGAGCATACTGAGGCCAAGGCTTCAGACTTGAATCCATCTGTACTTTCTCTGGGGAGGTGGTCTCTCTCTGCCTCATCTTTGAGAGATAATCCACTGCTCCAACCCCGGTTAAATTTCCCTGCACAATTCCAGATGACCATCCTTGCCAGATCCTGGCCGGACCTGGAGAGTTGGCCGCTCCCACTTTGTTTCTGTGTCTTAGTCAGCTTGGGCTGCAATAACAAAAGGCTTAAACAACAGAAACTTATTTCTCACAGTTCCCAAAGCCGTCCAAGATGAAGACACCAGCAGGGTTGGCATCTGAGGAGGGCACTATAGCTGCCTTCTCACCATGGCCTCCCATGGTCTTGCCTCGGTGTGCACATTCCAAGAAAGAGAGGGCTCTCCCCATCTCTCTCCCTCTTCTCGCAAGGCAGATCTATCTGATCGGGACTACAAACCTATCTGATTAGGATTCTAGCTTTATGGTCTCATTTAATCTTAATTATCTCCTATAAGCCCTACCTCTAAGTACAGTCAATTTTCAGGGTTAGGATTTCAATATATTAATTTTGGAGGACACAGTTCAGTCCATAGAAAGACTAGATAGATAGATAGATGATTGATTGATAGATAGATAGAGAGAGAGAGAGAGAGAGATAAGACATCTGCATTCATGTCACAGTTAGGCTTAAAACTGTTTACTGTCTTCTCTCCTTGCCTTCAGGATAAAGCCCAAACTACCTAGCTTGGCATCCATGGCCCTCTGCTATCTGTCTTTGCTGGCCCCTACCCCAGATCATTGTGCTAAGCTCATGTAGTCTCCTTTCTCCCATCAGGAGTATCCTTCAAGTCAAAATGTCATCACCCTTCTCACCTAAAACCAAGGTGATAATGGTTCTCTTCTCACCACTGGGGCCCTTCCAATGGTTTTATTTATAATCCAGAAACATATTTCCTCCCTGGTTACTGACCATAGATGTCTTCACACATTCATTTATGTATTTATTCACTCATTCAATGTGTAGGCACCACTAAAGCCTGATCCAGGCCCTGTTTTATGAGCTGGCCACTGTTGTAGGCTCACATTCAGGGATGTGGATTTTGCTCTTTAAACCACAATGGCACAGCCACATCACAGTACAGTAGCCACTGCCTCTGTCTAGTCATAATGGCAGTGACACAGCAAAAGAGGACTGTTTAGATACTTCACAGCCCCCCCAAGATGAGCTCTCCAGGCTTGGTGTGCATGGCTATCACCTCTCAGCCAGCCTAAACAGTTCACTCTCACAGTGCATGGCCTCTTCCTTTCCATGCTATGCAAAGTCTTCTTGCCCAGCAGCCTCACAAACTAAACCCTAATTGATGTGAGAAGGTGAGCTGAGAGATCCCATTCCTTGGAGATCCTAGCCGCTTTGTCACAACCTTGGGAGGCAAAACTGATTATTGTTGAAGGTAGGACAAGGTTAATGGCCTGCCAGACCCATCAGAATCTGGATCGTTTGAAAACCACAGACCGTTGCCTAACAGGAAAGTCATAGCAACCTCCACAAGGGAACCCTCCAGAGGCAGGCTGGGAGGGGAGGAGCACCTGCTGCAGCCTGCAGTTGGTTATGAGAAATTCCCAAGCACTTAATTTCATTTCTGTTTCATGATATACTGCAGTGCTTATTGGGAAATTAGATAAAGCTAAACTACAGTTTACTTTCAGCTGACAAACACTAAGATCTGAAAAGTAAAACATGTTGGCTCTGAATTCTGGGGAAACAAATTACCTACTGCCCTACAATTTCAGGGATTGTGTGCTTGCTTTGGGGGTGGGTAGGTAGGGGGCATTTGTGAAGGAAAGCAGCCAGTAGAAAGAAAAGACAAAGACTCCAGTGAGGAAAGAAACTTTGCCAAACTCCAAATACATATTGGATCAGGCCAGAACCCACGTGCCCCCTGCTATCACCACCACCACCACCACTGCCACCATCAAGATAAAGAATGGGTCTGTCCTTCCCATGTCTTCTACACTTTTGCTTGCCTCCTTTTGGTTTCAAAGGGGTCCTTGATTCTAATTTTCCCTTAGACTTCACATATAGAAACATTGGACAGGGGATCTCTATAATTAATACTGGCAGTTCCTAATGCTTTAAACCCTTTCACATACTTAATTCCATCTCATACTCACCTTACTCCTGTGAGTTAGGTATCACCCTCCCCCACCCCCAATTTTCCAGGTGAAAAAACTTAGGCTCAAGTATCCTTTGATTTGCCAAGTGTTTTGCACTAGCAGGTAACAGTTAGGAGAGTTTCAAACTCAGGACTTCACCATGGAGAAGTCTGGCTGAGCAGCTATTCTAGTCTCACCAAGTGTGGTGATCCTGTGGGCTTTCTTTCTTTTTTTTTTTATTTTGAGAGAGATACATACACATACATACATAGACACAGACACACAGTATGTCTCCATTTATACAACATGTGGAAAAGGCAAAAGTATACAGACAGAAAACAGGCTTGTGATTGTCAAGGGCTGGGGGTGGCGAGAGGGATGGACTAAAAAGTAATAGGAGGAAATGTAGAGAAGTGAGGGAACTCTTCCCTGTCTTGATTGTGGTGTTGACTGCATGATTAGATGTAATCGCCAAAACTTTGCAATTCTACACTAAAAAGAGTGAATATGACTGTATATTAATTATACCTCTGTAGGTATGACCTTAAAATATTACAGTCATGTTCACACAAAAACCTGCACACAGGTGTTTATAGCAGCTTTATTCACTTGGAAGGAATTAAGGTGTTCTTCAGGAGGTGAAGCAATCGAATATTTTTCAGTGCTAAATAAAGAGTTAGCAAGCCATGAAAAGACATGGAAGAAACTTATATCCACATTATTAAATGAAATAAGTTACTCTGAAAAGGCGGCATACTGCATGGTTCAAAGGCAAAACTATGGGGACAAAAGAAAAAAGCCAGGGGTTGGGAGGATTATTTCTGAGGCCCCTATTTATTTATTCTTCTTTTTTAATTTTTTATTGGATTTTAGGTTTTGGGGTACATGAGCAGAGCATGCAAGACAGTTGCGTAGGTACACACATGGCAGTGTGTTTTGCTTCCTTTCTCCCCTTCACCCACATTTGGCATTTCTCCCCAGGCTATCCCTCCCCACCTCCCCCTCCCACTGGCCCTCCCCTTTTCCCCCCAATAGACCCCAGTGTTTAGTACTCCCCTTTCTGTGTCCATGTGTTCTCATTTTTCATCACCCACCTATGAGTGAGAATATGCGGTGTTTCATTTTCTGTTCTTGTGTCAGTTTGCTGAGGATGATGTTCCCCAGATTCATCCATGTCCCTACAAACGACACAAACTCATCATTTCGGATTGCTGCATAATATTCCATGGTGTATATGTGCCACATTTTTCCAATCCAGTCTATTATCAATGGGCATTTGGGTTGATTCCAGGTCTTTGCTATTGTAAACAGTGCTGCAATGAACATTCGTGTGCATGTGTCCTTATAGTAGAATGATTTCTAGTCCTTTGGATATATACCCAGTAATGGGATTGCTGGGTCAAATGGAATTTCTATTTCTAAGGCCTTGAGGAATCGCCACACTGTCTTCCACAATGGTTGAACTAATTTACACTCCCACCAACAGTGTAAAAGTGTTCCTTTTTCTCCACATCCTCTCCAGCATCTGTTGTCTCCAGATTTTTTAATGATCGCCATTCTAACTGGCGTGAGATGGTATCTCAATGTGGTTTTGATTTGCATCTCTCTGACGACCAGTGACGATGAGCATTTTTTCATATGATTGTTGGCCTCATATATGTCTTCTTTCGTAAAGTGTCTGTTCATATCCTTTGCCCACTTTTGAATGGGCTTGTTTGTTTTTTTCCTGTAAATCTGTTTGAGTTCTTTGTAAATTCTGGATATCAGCCCTTTGTCAGATGGGTAAACTGCAAACATTTTTTCCCATTCTGTTGGTTGCCGATCCACTCTAGTGACGGTTTCTTTTGCCGTGCAGAAGCTGTGGAGTTTCATTAGGCCCCATTTGTCTATTTTGGCTTTTGTTGCCAATGCTTTTGGTGTTTTGTTCATGAAGTCCTTGCCTACTCCTATGTCCTGGATAGTTTTGCCTAGATTTCCTTCTAGGGTTTTTATGGTGCCAGGTCTTATGTTTAAGTCTTTAATCCATCTCGAGTTAATTTTAGTGTAAGGTGTCAGGAAGAGGTCCAGTTTCTGCTTTCTGCACGTGGCTAGCCAGTTTTCCCAACACCATTTGTTAAACAGGGAATCCTTTCCCCCTTGCTTGTTTTTGTCAGGTTTATCAAAGATTGTATGGTTGTAGATATGTGTGTTGCCTCCGGTGTGAGGCCCCTATTTACACTGTACACTCTTACTATACTTGCTTCTAGTCAAATAATCTCATTCCCTCTTTCTCCACCTGCCTTCTCCCCACCACACCCACAGGCCCACACACATTTTCCAGTTAGCCCTTTGCAACGGGCAAGCACCCAGGACTTAAGTGTGCATTGCGGGTGGTAAAGATGGAGGACCAGACCTAGAAAAACAAAGAAGCAAATTATCGTTCAAAGGGGAACCTCATCCAATTTTGTGTCCTGGAGTTAATTCTTGTCCTCCTTGTACTTCTTGTTTTAAGTTGAAATAGCTACATATACCACACACCCATTTCCCACAAATGTAAAACAAACCACAGACAAAAAACTTCTGAGGTTATTTCCCAGCTGAACAAAATCAAAAATAGATGAGAAACATTACAGAGATTTAGCTCCTGCGACATTTTCAGTTTTATCAAAACTGTTCATCAGCGTGTCCTCTCAACTTCTGACCCGAGTTTTACCAACTTCCGTAGCATTCCTCACTGAAGTCACTGTTTCTTCCACACCTTCTCCTTCCTTACTTAAGTATCACTTGCTCACTCGTAACAGTTTATAGTTTTCCGTCTGTTTATTTACAGGTCAAATTTCATATCTGAGGGCGGTAAGGCTGTTTTCCAGTAGGCTTTTAACAAATCATATCAGACCAAAGAGAAGCCGGCATCTAAATGTAATATTAACCTGGCTATTTTTTAAAGCATATTTATAGCTATTATGTCTCTTTCAGGTAGCAACACTTCCCTTCCTGGTTTTTGTGATCTCAAGAAAACTTCTCAGTCTCTCTCTAAACCCCAATTAAAGGAACATAAGGCTGGGCACCATGGCTCATGCCTGTAATCACAGCACTTTGGAAGGCCAAGGCAGGTGGATCACTTGAGGCCAGGAGTTTGACACCAGCCTAGCCAACATGGTAAAACCTCACCTGTACTAAAAATACAAAACTTAGCTGGGCATGGTGGTACATGCCTGTAATCCCAGCTGCTCAACAGGCTGAGGTAAGAGAATCACTTGAAGCCAAGAGCCAGAGGTTGCAGCGACCCTGGCTCACGCCACTGCACTCCAAAACTTTTTTCTAATTAGCTGGGTGTGGTGGCACATGCCTGTGGTCCCCAGCTGCTCAGGAGGCTGAGGTGGGAGGATCGCTTGAGCCC
This sequence comes from Callithrix jacchus, assembly GCF_049354715.1. Classification (NCBI taxonomy): domain Eukaryota; kingdom Metazoa; phylum Chordata; class Mammalia; order Primates; family Cebidae; genus Callithrix; species Callithrix jacchus. The sequence continues at coordinate 7,586,377 of NC_133520.1, forward strand.
AGGAGGCTGCAGTGAGCCATAATCATGCCACTTGCACTCCAGCCTGGGCAACAGAGTGAGACCTTGTCAAGGAAGGCGAAGGGGAAGGGGAAGGGGAAGGGGATGGGAAAGGAGAAAGAAGGAAATAATGAAGACCTAACAATGTTTTTGAAGGAGAAAGATGAAATAACACATGCAAAAGTGTTTCGGATCCTTCCTCTTTTTCCGGCTGGAACCATGGAGGGTGTAGAAGAGAAGAAGGTGGTTCCTGCTGTGCCAGAACTCTTAAGAAAAATCGAAGGAATTTCACAGAGCTGAAGATCAAGTGCCTGAGAAAGAATTTTGCCCAAAAGATGCTTTGAAAGGCAAGGAGGAAGCTTATCTATGAAAAGGCAAAGCACTATCACGAGGAATACAGGCAGATGTACACAACTGAAATTCCAGTGGCGAGGATGGCAAGGAAAGCTGGCAACTTCTATGCACCTGCAGAATCCAAACTGGCGTTTGTCATCAGGATCAGAGGTATCAGTGGTGCGAGCCCAAAGGTCTGAAAGGTGTTGCACCTTCTTCACCTTCGTCAAATCTTCAATGGAACCTTTGTGAAGCTCAACAAGGCTTCAGTTAACATGCTGAGGATCGTAGATCCATATATTGCATGTGGGTGCCCAAATCTAAGTCAGTAAATGAACTAATCTACATACGTGGTTATGGCAAAATCAAAAAGAAGCGAATTGCCTTGACAGATAACGCTCTGATTGCTCGATCTCTTGGTAAATACGGTATCATCTGCATGGAGGATCTGATTCATGAGATCTATACTGTTGGAAAACGCTTCAAAAAGCAAATAACTTCCTGTGGCCCTTCAAATTATCTTTTCCACGAGGTGGAATGAAGAAAAAGACCACCCATTTTGTAGAAGGTGGAGATGCTGGCAGCAGGGAAGATCAGATCAACAGGCTTATTAGAAGACTGAACTAAGGCGTCCACCATGATTATTTTTCTAAGCTGGTCAGTTAATAAATAGTACCTGCTCTCAAATTGAAAAAAAAGTGTTTTGGAAATAGTAAGAGCTATAAAATGTAAAAAACTCATTATGTTATGACTGTCTATATTTTCTTGTTGGTAATATGATTATTTAGTACTCACCTTATAGAATTATTGTTAAGGTTAAAGGAAATAAAACAGCAAAGGTGTTTAGTTTCATACTTAACACGTAAGTGTTCAAAAATGTCACCAGCAAGAATAGCAGCATTTCCAAATCCCATGTGGTAAGTAAGGTGCCTCTGGTCATCCCCATTTTATAGCTGAGTAAACCGAGGCTCTGGGAGGTCAAGGAGACTCAGACTAAACTTCAGCCTTTTATGACTCACGGAACATGTTTCCATCCCTGTGGCAGGCTGGTAGCAGAAACCCAGGGGTTGGTGGGTAATGTTGGCAGGTTTTCCTATTTTGAAAGGATAAGTGGGAAGCAGCAAGATCTGGTTCCTCTGGACACATAGCTAAGGATCCACATGAGACATCACCTGCCCTTGTCAGGACTGCCTCATCCGCATCTGCAGCTCAATCATATATTCAGGCAAAATACAAAATTAAAGAAAATGAGGAGAATGGGATGGAGGGAGGCAATCTTCGCCTTTAAATTTTCATTTGTAAACAGCTAAAGAAACAAAGGCCAAAAAAAACAGTGATGAGTTTATCTACAAATACTAAAACTCTAGACCTTTAGTCAAGAAATACGGGGTCAGTCAAACTTTGGAAACCTTCAAATGATCTCATAGTTTAGGTTTACCAAAAAGCTGGTCCGGGCATGTGGATGGTGGGAGAGGGGCAGAAAAAGCCAAAAGACCAGATCTGTGCACGTGATCTGACAGGTTTGAGAGCTGCTTCTGGTAGGAAAAACAAAAGGCTCCCCAGGAAAGCCTCTTCCCATCCAGCTTTAGTTTGTCCAAAAAGAAGAAGGGAAAAAATAACTAAAGTCTTCAGCCAAGAACACCAGTAGGGGAATTAAAGAGCTGGGCACACAATAATTTTAAGTAACGTCAGAGGAGATTTAAATAGCAAACATCAGCAGAAAAGAATGGGGAAACCTCCAGTGCACTGACTTCATTGATACCCCATTTATCAGCAATTACTGACTCCATTAAAGGCCGAGTTTACAGCAGAAAGAGAAGCAGAGCCTAAAATATGTCCCAGCAGATGGACGGAGAGTGTCGGTGATGCCGTATTTCAAAGGCATCTGCAACGTTGTTATCATTGAACGTGGAGTCAGAGAGGCAGCAGACAAACAGCGGCCCAAGAGCCAGCAAATGATTTACTTGACCCTGGATGGGTAAAACTGACAGCAAAAACCTCATTAATTCCTCAGGTCACTCTGGAAGACATTAATTTGGTTTGGACTCACGACGAGGGGAGATTTTCCAGACATACACCAGGAATTATGAAATCTCCATGGCCAGAGAAAGTATGTCCAAATCACTTTTTGCATAAATCATGCTGACTTTCTGAAGAAGGATAATATGCTTAATCAAGGGAGTTATGGAACTTCTTGTGCTTATTAGACAGAAAATATAACAGTATTTTATTTGGTTATCAGTTGTGGGAGAGAGATTTTTTTTTTCTTCCTCTTTAAGCTAAGGTCTTTTCCTGCCAGCATGGAAGAGATCCTTTGTAAGAGCTGGAAGAACTCAGATGTGCAAATAATTTGTTCATGCAAAAATAGCTTTTCTTTTTTTTTCTTCTATTTTCAAATAGGCATGGACATTGTGTGTGCCTCTCTTCTGAGTCCCAGCCAAGGTGTCAGCCTTCCCACCTTATCTAGAACTTTCTCAATACTGAACACACACCTATAAATAACAATCTTAGTGACTGGTGGTTTTGTTTTGTATATTTTGATGGTGTGGGCCAAAACTAAGAAGTCTGGTATTGAGACAACTTGGGTTGAATTACTAAGTGTATAATCCTAACCAGAAAAACCTCTCTGTTCTCTCTCCAAGTCTGTGTGAGTCTGTGCACAGGCACATATAAGAAGAACCAAAGTCCTCTGATCCACCAAAATTACACAGGTCACTTCTAATCCTGTGTAATTTAATGACTCTTAATGACTTTTAAGCACTACGGTTTCCCCAAAACCCTGCTTCTTTGTCTCATTGTTAGCTTGGGAAGAAAAACGTGTGAAATATTTTTGGAAAAAAAAGTTGTTGATTAAATCCAGGACAAAGCAGTCAGTTGGCTTATTTACATCAATGAATCACTTCATTTTAGGGACACTGACAGAAAGATTAAGTGATTCAAAATGGTCAGCAGAAAAAGAGAGAGGGAGATTGAGATTGAAATGCTGCTAGACAATGAGCTTATACCTGAGTGTCCGATGCATAAGCCGCAAGCCCTCTTTCCTGATGATATCTTCCCTTGTAAAAGTTACATTCATCATGTTTAAAGCAAGGTTATCTCTGGTTGAAGAGAACATGCATTAGTACATTTTACTCATTCAACACTGAACACTCCCTATCAACAACCATCCGCTTAAAGGGGACAAGGAGAACAAGAATTAATCACAGGAAGAGACAACCTAAGGGAGTTGGACTATAAAATGGAATTCATTAGTAACCCATAAAGTATTACTGCCTTAACTAGCCTTCCCTCTTACACTCTGTTTTCTCTGCCCTGGGGCTGCACTGGCTCGTTCACCTAACAACCTAAAGTCATCCCCGTCGCCTTTTTCACACCCTTTTCTCTTCCCGCTGGGGACAGAAAGAACAGAGAATTTATCACTGAGGTAAATTCAGGATCACAAGGTCTCTGGTCCACAAACTTCTAATTGGAGCTTAACCCTCACATTCAAGGTCTCTTCTCGTCTCACCAGCATCTTAGAACTGCATAAGCTCATCTCATAGGAGACTCACATGTGAGACAGAAAAATGTCCTGGTTAAAAACACAGGTTCAGGATTTTTATAGTCGTAAGCTCATCAGTCCTGGCACATCTCAGCTAGGTGACCTTGAATGAGTCACTTAACCTCTCAGCCTGAGTTTCTTCAGCAGTTAAATGGCAATAATAATAGTACCCAGTAGAGGGGGAGAGTAAGAATAAAATAAGAAAAAGAAACAATTATTTCAATTCCCTGATTACAGCATAAGCAATGCACCTCTGAACAGATGTTGCCTGTTGCGATGATCTGCTCTCGCTTGTATCTTTACAATAGTAAAAATAATATTTCTGTCTATGTCCTGATATTTCAATTGGATTAAAAATATATCTGAAGAAATCCAACCTTATTGCTGTGAAAAACCACGAAACCACAGAGATAAACAATGATAGAGAAAAAAAGGAACAAAGCCTATACAAAGCAACCAGAAAGCAATTAACAAAATGATAAGAGTAAGTCCTCACCTATCAATAATAGCCTTGAACGTAAAAAGATTAAATTCTGCAATTAAAAGACATAGACTGGCTGACAGGATAAAAAAGGAAAAAGACCCAACTATATATAGTGCTGCCTACAAGAAGTTCATAGCAATAAATGCCTACATCACAAAAGCAGAAAGATTTCAAGTAAACAATCTAACAGTGCACTTCAAAGAACTAGAAAAGCAAGAATAAACCAACTCCAAAATTAGAAGGAAACAAATAGAGATCAGAGCAAAAATCAATGAAATTGACACCAAAAAATACAAAAGATTAACAACATTAAAAATTGGTTTTTTGAAAAACATAAAATTGATGTCATTGACTAGACTATGAAAAAAGAGAGAAAATACTCAAATACAACAAGAAATGAAGAAAGAAGACATTACAACTGATAACAGAAACTCAAAGGATTATGAAAGTCTATCGTGAGCAACTATATGCCAACAAATTGGAAAACCTACAGGAAATGCATCGATTCCTGGATACTTACAATGTACCAAGCTTGAACAAAGAAGAAATATAAAAACTGAACAGACCAATAACAAGTAATAAGATTAAATCAATAATAACAATTTTCAACAAAGAAAACTAAAGGACCAGATGACTTCACTGCTGAATTCTACCAAATTTTAAAGCAAAAGTAATAAGAGTTTTTCTCAAACTGTTCCAAAAAATGGGAGAGGAGTGAATTCTTTCAAATTCATTACATGAAACTAGCATTACCATGCTACTAAAACCAGAAAAGGACACAACAACAACAAGAAAAGAAACCTATAGGCCAACATCCCTGATGAATATAGATACAAAAATGCTCAAGAAAATACTAACAAACCAAATTTAGTAGCACATCAAAAAGTTTATACACCAGGATGAAGAGGGATCTATCAGAAAGTCCTAGCTAGAGCAATTAGGCAAGTGAAAAAAAATAAAGGGCATTTAAGTTAGAGGATGTCAAACTGTCCCTATCTGCAGACAACATGATCTTATATAGAGAAAAACTGAAAGCCTACACCAATAATCTACAATCTACAGATTCAATGTAACCTTTATCAACATATCAATGGCATTCTTCACAGAAAAAAAAATCCTAAAATTTGTATAGAACCACAAATGACCTCAAATAGTAAAATTTACAAATTCAGTAAAATTACAGGATATAAAATCAACATACAAAAGTCAGTAGTGTTTCTATACATCAAGAACAAACAAGCTGACAAAAAAAATCAAGAAGCGATCCCATTTATAAGAGCTACAAAAAATAAAATACCTAGAAATAAATTTAGCCAAAGAAGTGAAAGATCTCTACCAGGAAAACTATTAAATACTGAGGAAAATTTTGAAGAGAGCACCAAAAGAGGACAGACATCTAATGCCCATAGATTGAAAGAACCGATATTGTTAAAATGATCATACTACCCAAAGCAATCTACAGATTCAATGTAATCTTTATCAAAATAGCAATGGCATTCTTCACAGAAAGAAACAATCCTAAAATTTGTATAGAACCGCAGATGACCTCAACTTGTCAAAGCAATTCTGAACAAAAAACAGAACTAGAAACTTCACACTATCTGATTTTTAAATATGCTACAAAACAGTATATTTACAAAACAGCATGGTACTGGCTTAAAAACAGACACATAGACCAGTGGAACATTGTAAAGAACCCAGATATAAACCCACATATTTACAGCCAACTGATTCTCAACAAAGATGTCAAAAAAGCTCACTGGAGAAAGGACAGTCTTTAACAAATTGTGCTGGAAACATTGTATATTCTTATGCAGAAGAATGAAACTAGACCCCTATCTCTCACCATTACAAAAATCAACTCAAATGGATTAAAACCTTAAGTGTACGATTGGAAACTATGAAACTACTAGAAGAAGACAGGGAAAATATTTCAGTTCATTGGTCTGCAAAAATATTTTATAGATAAGACCTCAAAAACGCAGTCAACAAAAGCAAAAATAGATAAATAAGGTGTTATCAAGCTAAAACTCTTCTGCACAGCAAGGGAACAATGAACAGAGTGAAGAGACAACCCACAGCATGGGAAAAAATTGCAAACAATTTACCTGACAAGGGATTAATATCCAGAATATACAAGAAACTCAAACAACTCAACAACAAATAATCATCATCATCTAATTTTAAAAGGGGTAGATGATCTGAATGGACATCACTCAGAAGAAAACATACAAATGGTCAAGAAGTACATGAAAAAATGCTCAACATCACTAGTCATTAGGGAAATTCAAATCAAAACCACAACGAGATACCATCTCATCCTAGTTAGAATAATACAGAAAAAGAGGAACTCTTATACACTCTTAGAAGAAATGCAAGTTTATGCAGCCATTATTGAAAACAGTATGGAGGTTCCTCAAAAAACTAAAAAAGAACCACCATACAATCACTAAGTATACATCCAAAGGAAAAAAAATCTATATGTCAAAAAAAATCTGTACTCCATTTATTGTAGCATTATTCACTACAGGGTAGATATGGAATCAACCTAAATATCCATCAACAGATGAATGGATAAAGAAAATGTGGTGTGTAATATACACAGTGAAACACTGTTCATCCATTTAAAAAAGACTGAAATCCTGTCATTCACAGTAACATGAATGAGCCTGAAGGATATTATATTAGGTGAAATAAGCCAGACACAGAAAAATAAATACCACATATTCTTATGCATATGTGAAAACAAAAAGTTTAATCTCGTAGAAGTAGAGAGTAGAATAGTAGTTATCAGAGGCTGAAAATGGTAGAGGGTAGAGTGGATAGGGAGAGATTGGTTACAGCCAACCTATTACAATCACAGCTAGAAAGGAAGAATAAGTTATAGTGTTCTAAAGCACTGCAGGGTTGACTATAGCTAATATCAATTTCTTGGATATTTTTAATTAGCTAGAACATAGGATTTTGAACATTTTCAACACAAAGAATGAGAAATATTTGAAATAATGGATTTGCTAACTACCCTTATTTGGTCATTACACACTATCCACATGAATTGAAATATCACACTGTACCCCATAAATATGTATAATTCTGTGACAATTAAAAATAATAATAATTGTAAATAAAACATATCTGTTCTCTTGCTTATTCTTCTCTACTAATCCTTGCCAATATATACATCCACTAGGATACAACAGAGATTGGTTTTTTTGACCATCTGAATGAAAGAGCTGCTATTAAAAGAACAGCAAAAAACACTCAAGATTTTCATCTCTTAATCTCATATTTGGAGGATACTCATCCCTTCAGAATGAAGAAGGGAAGCAGAATAGTAGAAGAATTCTCCCCATCCTGATTTCTCCTTTAAGTAACCTGAAATGATTTATCCAATGCCATTGGGTACATAGGGTGTGGTGGGTTAGATTTTATTCTCTGATGATGAAATATTGGAAAAAGGAGAAAATATGCATATGTTAAAATAGCCGTCTCAAAGTTTTTGGAATATATCAACCTTACATCAATGATCCCCCAGCTGCTCCTTTTAAAATTAGTATATTCAAACTGAAAAATCAATTAACTTCAAAAATGCCAAAGACTTCAAATCAAGATCTTAAACAGAGGTGAAATCAAGGGTAGTTTCTCCCTTAAGGCCATCACTAAAATAGCACATTTTTTAAAAATCAACAAATCAGAAGTCCCTTCCAACATCCGAGTTCACGTCTACATGGAAAGGCATGGGTTCGGTAAGCCCTTAGTATTTCTGCACAAAGCTAAATTGCTTAGTGTCTCTGGGCCTCAGTTTCTCATCTATCAAAGAAAAGAACCTGTTTTATAAACAGGATTAAACAAGCTGATATATACAAGGCACGTATCTCTTAATAGGACTTTTCGAAAATGGCAGTGTTTTGGTGGTACTGTGTGGTATTGAAAGATCTGTCACGAATACATGAGGAGGTTCCAATTTCTGAAGCTAACTCTGACCAACTGTTGCTGGAAGAATAGAGACTGCACTATATGAAGCCACAGAGAACATTTTAAACTTCAATAAATTTTCTTCAAGCTTCAGTAAATCAGTCCATTGTTTTATAAAATTCCAAGACATTTTAACTGATTTTTTCATTAAAACAACTGATATTTTTTACTTTCTAAATTGAACTAGTTTCTTTGCGGAAGTACAGAAACCATCTCAATTATCTCTTTTGCTTCCTAACATGCAAACGAGTGTGTCAACGGCATTCAGAAATCTTTCTCTCAGGTCACCCAGTTAGACATAATACCTAATATCAGCTAGGTAGAGAATAGGTAAGGCCTTTGTGTGAATGACATCCCAGAAATGTTGCTAGAGTTGATTTAGTCCTTGCAAATAAGACACAGACGATATTTATTCCTCCACCATGCCTTTTACACTAAATTTACTGTGGCTTTTCTAATTACAAAAGCAGTGCTTAACCGGAATACAAAGTAAATGGCGAATATATCAAAGTACAAAAAAGAAAATAACTTCTATTATTTTTTAAAAAAGTGTTAGTGAAGATGAAGAGAAACTGTAATCCTTGGACACTGTTGGTGAGAATGTAACATGGTGTAACTGCTATGAAAAATAGAAACGTGGATCCTAATAAAAAATAGAATACCACGTGATCCAGCAATCCCTTCTAGGAATTCCTTCTAGGACTATATGAAAATAATTAAAAGAAAAATCTTGAAGAAATCTTTTCATACCTATGTTCACAGCAGCCAAGAGGTGGAAGAAGCCCAAGTGTCTATCAATGGATGAAAAGATAAATACAACTGAATACACATACAAGGGAATATTATTCAGCCCTTAAAAAGGAAGAAAATCTTGTCACTTCCTCAAACATGGATGAACCTTGAGGACATTAGGCTAAGTGAAATAAGCCTCTCACAAAAAGACAAATATTGTGTGATTTCACTTGTACAGGGTGTCTAAAGTAGTCAAACTCATAGGAATAGAAAGTAAAACAGTGGTTGCCGAGGGCTGGGAGGAGGGGGAATAAGGAGTTGCTATTTAACAGTCACAGAGTTTCAGTTTCGCAAGATGAAAAAGTTCTGGAGCTCTGTTGCACAGCAGTGTGAATGTACTTAACGCTACTGAACTATGCACTTAAAAATGTTAAAATGATAAATTTCATTATGTGTTTTTTACCACAATTCAAAGGAAAAAAGAATCCATAATTCATCATTCATGTATAAATCTGTTAATATTTTGATGTTGCAGTTAAAATCCATATTTCTCATTTAGTCACATGTTGTTAACATTTTCTCATTGGCATTAAATATTCTTCTACAACCACATTTTAATGGCTGCATAGTTTCCATGTTTAAATGATCTCCTATTATTGGGCTGTGAGATACTATTGCTTGCTATTACAAATAAATTATTATAAACTCCAGTTTCACATTATTTTAAAATGTTATATTCCTTACATTGTATTTTTATTTCTCATACTTATATCTTTAGCATGTTATATTTCTTACATTATATCTTTATTTCTCATACTTATGTCTTAAGCAATTGAGTGGGGTTTTGGCGGGGGGGGGGTGTTGGTTGTTTTTAGTGTGGCTTTTAAGATATTTTTGCTTTTAAACCTCTGTGGTTCTGAGAGCACAATTCTCCTCTCTCAAGAAAGGAAGGAGAATTGAGGGAAGCAAACTCAATCTCTAAAAGAAGTAAAACTGCAAGTTTGAAAACAGCAATGATTTCAGCATAAAGCTCGTCAAAATTGGCCTCTCACAAATTGTCCCTTTCCAGGGAATGTCTGTAAGGAACACATAAACCAGCAGACACAGGCGATGCTAGTTAGAAAATGATCCACGTGAAACGGGAAAAGTTCCCTCGACCGCCTCTCAGGGCCTGAGACGGGCTGTGGCTCGCCTCTTCCGTACTCCGCAGCTCAAACCCTTAGGTGGAGCACGCAGACTGGCAGGTTGTGGGGCTGGGACTCCACAGCAATGTCTAGGGGTGAATACAGCTCCTGACGCCCCGGTGGGTGTGTCGCAGTGTGCCTGTTTCGTTTTGCCACGGGTAGGAGGCTTGTGTTAATCGGCTCAATGAGACCCTCTGCCTTATGGCAAGCACAGAGGGCATTCGGTATCCCGGGGTTCTTGCCTTAGTGTACTGGAAAAATTGGATCACGCGGGAGCTTGGAGAATGAGTGCAAGGTTTTCCTGAGTGGTGGCAGTAGCTCTCTGCAGATGGATGGGAGCTGGAAGCGGGGTGGTCTTCCCCTGGAGTCAGGCCGCGCAGTGGCCGGGCTCTCCTCCAGCCACCCTCGGTGGCACTCCACGTCGTCCCACTGTAGATGGCCTGCCGGCTCTGCCTGCGTCTGCTGGTGTCTAACGCTAGGTTCTTCTCCACGTCCAGCCACGCGTGTGCCGTTCTGCTGGTGTTTTCCTCTCAACGGCCAGCTCTTGCGTCTGTGCCTGCCGGGGTCTCGGGGTTTTCATAGGCATAGGATGGGGGTGTGGTGGGCCAGGGTGGTCTTGCAAAATGCAACATTTGGGCACGAAAACAGAAATGGCTATCCTCACCTAGGTCCCTGGGCACAGGCTCGGCGGAGGGTTGGGGAGAGCCCTAGCCAAGAACCCGCCCTTCTCTACCCAGCACTTCCCTGCCCCTGTTCCCAGATCACATGTACCAGGGATTAAACTTCCCATCTGGAGCCAGAGCACACCCTCAAGCCCTTTCCTGTAAATGGAATTATTTCCTGAGACCTTACTTCACTCAGAAAGTAACTGGTAATATTGCTTGGGGGCTGATGTTATCACCCCCAAATCATAAACTGAGGCCCAGAGGTTAAATAACTTGCCCAGTGTCACACAGCTAAGAATAACAGAGTGAAGGTTCAAACCGAAGCTTCCTTCACTTTACCAGCATGATCTTGTCACCTCGGATATCACGGTTGATCCCGTAGTTCCAGGCACAAAGGCACACTTGATTGATAGGCTAGCTCTAATACCCAACTTTTCTTTTTAAATCTGAGGAGGCCATTACCACTTACCTAGGAAAACTATGCAGCAAGTTTCAGAGAAGTCCTCCCCGTTGCCTGTTCTATTCCTTTTCCTTCCCTGGGCTGGACTAACCCAAATAATTAAGAAGAGTATTTCTGAAGGAAGTTAAATAACGCCAATTAGGAATGCTCTAATTTAGGAGGAACTGGGGCAGCAGATCTTGTTTCCATATGGCAGCTGCATGTGTCTATTAAAAAAAGACTAAGGAAAAGCCGCTATGACCATAGAATAGTTATCTTGCCCTAAGTTCCTGGGAACCAGACACATGCTTTTCCAGCTTGTCCTCTGCAATCGCTTGTGGCCACTCTGAAAGTTTATCCTCAGTTCTCCCCTCAGAATAGCTGTTTCTGAAATGTGAGTCCTGACAAAATGACTCACTGGGGCCAGTTAACTTTTATCATCATCTGTTTTTAGCAGTAATTAGGCCATAGCGATTTTGGCGGCAGCACATAAGTCAAATTTGCAATCGCTCCCCGTACTGGGAATCCTGGTGGTTATTACCGGCATTTCGCGGCCCTATGATTCACACAGGCTTGGAGTGTTGCTGCTTAAGGTATCTGGTCAGGTAATTAGGGATGCGTTGGTTTCTTTTGTTTCCATCAGTTCCGATCAAAGACCTGCCAAAATCGCTCCCTGAAGTCCTTGTCCTAGTCCCAGTGTGGCTGCTGCTATGCAGATAAATCCTTAAAGACAGAAAACCCAGCCACTCACAATGAATGGTCTTTCTTTACTAGCGCTAAGCTCTACACAGTTTCTAACAGTCATCTGGAGGATGTGCAAGGCTTGAAGGGATTTTAATTTTTGGAAGGCAGGGAGGATATGCAAACCATTAATTTTTTTAATTATTATAACCATGTGGGACAACCCCAGATTCCAAGTGCCCACTCTGACAGGCCACGCCCTCACTTTTGGCAAAATGTTTATTACACTTCCTGCTGTGTCAATCCCTCCAAGGAGTTGTACAGCTAGAACACAACTTTCTGTTCCCCCAAAGCCTTCTTCATAGCTCTCAAATGTCACTTTCGCTGCAAATTTGTCTCCGAGTCCTCTTCATTCTAGTTGTTAAATATATATCTTTTTAATTCTGACAGGTATTCCATCTCCCTGGAGCCCTGTTTTCTGCTTTCCTAGGTCCCTGGATTCTGATGTTTTGAACTTAAAACATCAAAAAAAATGACAACTCAACTGAACATGTGACCAAATCCCCAGCACTGCACCCCAGCATAGCGCAGGGGAGAAAGGAAGCTGGACCTGGAGCCAGGACTCCAGTGCTTCGCATTGCAGAAGCAGCAAATGGTAAATAAACTGGAAAAAGACGCGTCTGCAGGAGGGGAATTGTTGTTTACAGACTTTACACAGGGCAAGAGGGAAGGTAGATGTAAGCTGGAAAATATAAACAATGGGTAAAAAGTCAAAAGACTAAACCAGGATTCTCTTATCACAGTGATTTAGAGCTGCTTAATCCTAGCCTCCCAGGATTCAGTCCCTCACTCAGTTGCCTAAGGAAAAATTCCTCATGCATTGCTTTCAAATTCATCTTTATTAGGGATAGACAATCAAAGTATAGACATGTTGGCTGGGCGCTGTGGCTCACACCTGTAATCTCAGCACTTCGGGAGACCAAGGCAGGTGAATTACCTGAGGTCAGGAGTTTGAGACCAGCCTGGCCAACATGGTGAAACCGCATCTCTACTAAAAATATAAAAAATTAGCCAGGTGTGGTGGCAGGTGCCTGTAATCCCAGCTACTCAGGAGGCTGAGACAGGAAAATGGCTTGAACCTGAGAGGCAGAGGTTGCAGTGAGCTGAGTTTGCACCATTGCACTCCAGCCTGGGCACCAAGAGCGAGACTCCATTAAAAATAAAAAAAAATTAGTCAGGCATGGTGAGTGCCTATAATCCCAGCTACTCGGGAGTCTAAGTCAGGAGAATAGCTTGAACACAGGAGGCAGAGGTTGCAGTGAACCGAAATTGTGCCACTGTACTGCAGCCTGGGCAAAAGATTGAGACTATCTCAAAAAAAAAAAAGTATAGATGTACAAAAGTGATAAACTCCTGTGCTTCATCAGAATATTAGTTACTTCTGGGGAGAAAGGGATACACAAAGTAATTCCAATATATTTGTCATCACTTATTTCTTAAACTGATGATGCGTATGTCAATATCTTTACTTTTCTTTATCCTTTTATGATTGTCCAAAAGATTTTGTAAGAACTTCTAAATAAACAAATAGTTAAAAGAAGCTCATCACCAAAGCCAGCTACTTGGAACCTTCAACCGGGAGTATCAAGGCCAGCTTCTCAGTGTGCAGTCACACAGAGCCCACACTCAGGAGGATCCCACACTTGGTTTAATGCTCAGTTGTCGCTGTCTTAAAATTTTTCACAAATTTGTAACAAGGGACCCACGTTTTCGTTTTCCAATGGGCCCTGAAAATCACACAGCTGGTCTTAGGCAGTACTTAGTCAAGAAAAGGATATTTCTGTTTTAAGTTAGACACATGGGCAGTCAAGCCCAGGAGTCAAGACACTTGCGTCACTCTCTTTGGAAGCTGTGGATCTCATTTTCCACTTTGACTAGTTAGAAACATCCTCAAGACACCTCATAACTTCTCTCTCATCTCTTGTTCATCTTCTGTTATCATCTCAAAAAACAAAGACAGCCAAGATGCAGGGGAGGAAAAGGATGGTCAGAGTTGGTGGCAATTCTTAGGAATGGTGAGAGGAAGTGGTTCCAGGTTTGCCCCACTCCCACCTTAGCATCAAACAAGAGGGAAGTGGCTGCCACTCATCTCTATCCCTCACCAGAAGTCACTTATTTTTAAAATTCTGATTAGGATTTAATCCAACAAATAAGGATGAAAGATTTCTACCACCTAATTATTGACAAAGCATACTTTCACCTAGAAAATAGTTACTGCGCACCTGTTATGAACGGGCACTGAATTACGCCCTGGAGGTTACAAAGAAGGAAACTCAGTGTCCCCAGCCTGCAAATGTTAAAGTCTATTGGAAAGACAGGGAGGCAAACCAATAATTTTACTGCAGGATGATCACTACTTTCCTGAAGAAGGCTGCTAAGTGCTGCAGAGGGAAATGATGGGTGCCACCATCCGCCTGAGGCATGGGGGGGACATGAGGGAAGATGTCATGAAAGAGGAGAGTGCACCAAAGCATTCGGGCAGCAGAAACAGTATGCATACAGAAACAACATGTGAGCATGCATGGCATACTTCTTTGGGGGACTCCTTTAATCCATTTATTCTTTCTTGATAAATCATCTGCAAGTCACCATGCTTACAAAGTAAATTCAAGGGGGGATAATGACAGAAAAAGTGGGACAGGTAGAAAAAGACCAGACTGTGAAGAAAAGATTAGATTTTGTTTTGTTGGTAAAGGAAACGTGGAAGAATTTGGGAAGAAAAGAAATATAAGATCTGTTTGGTGGGTTTGTTGGGGGCGGGGAACCCTAGGCTTTGGAAGACAATTTCAGGTAAAAGTCATGTGGCCAGTAAGGAGGAGGCTATTGCAATCTCCCTGCTTCTATATTATTAGGAGAGTAATGAAAGAAGAGATTTCAGGACATAGAATTTAATAGACTTGAATAGTAGATGGGGCAAAGAAAAGGAGAAATTTATTATGACTCACAGGCTTCCATCATGAACACTTAGCGAATGGTGGCCTCATTCTCTAAGGGATGGAACCCAAAAAGGGAAATGGTTTGGAGAAGAATATGAAGTGTTCAGATTTGGTGTTGTTGGTTAGGGAAGTCTGTGAGACTGCAAGTAAATGTATTTCTATCGGGTCGATGGATATGTGAGTTAAAACTCGAGAGAGAATTTTGAGCTGAAGACAGACTTGGGAGTCATTCATGTACAAGGAATAATTGGACCAACAGCCCTGGGTAGATTGCCTGGAAAGAAAGAAGAATGTGTAACAAGAGAAGTAACCTGATGATAGGAACTGTAAGACTGGAAGGCAGCGATAAACCATCAAAGGAGACTGAAAAGGAACACCACGAAATTAAAAATGAACCAGGAAACAGCGGCAGCATAAACCCTAGTTTTACATACAGTGATCAACAATGGCAAGGCAGGGAGATAACACAAGAAAAATGAGACCTGCAGAAACTCACTGGATACAACGAGAAGGTTTTTTTATGACCTCGATAAACGCAGTTTAAGCTCAGTAATGAGATTATTTTAGATGACTTTCTTGACTTGGCTGGTGTTAATCTTTTAAAATGTTACCAAAGTATTCATTCCTTTATTCATCCCTACACAGTACCTAAAGGAGAAACAATTTATAGCAGCAAGAATCAATCTAATATGAATTGATAACACAGGTTCTATTTACCTTTCTTCTAAGGGATCACCCAGAGCACTTTTCACAAGCAGATGCTGAGACCAAAAACGTTGGATGAGATTATTAGGACAAAGGGCAAAAGTGTCAATGCTTGATCTCCTATTTTCAAATCTACATATAAAGCTTCTTGATTTGTTAGTCAAACAGACTGCTGTTCCAGGTCACTTTCCCAAATCTTTGGTATATTATTCCAAACAATTTCTAAAATGAAAACTCCATTGGAATGATATGTGTATCACAAATCCATATAAAGAAATATGTCTTACTATTTAGTTAAAAGCAAAGAGCCAGGAATGTGAAAATTGAGGTAGAACAATTCATTTGTCCTGAGGCAGGCACTTGAGTTCTTTGTCTACATTATAGACATAGCTGCCATCTCTTAGATTCAGAAAGAGAGATGACCTGGCTATCCGCTATGGCAGTCTCAGGGTATCCATGGCTGAAAACCTTATTCTCCCATGAAAATGTTCAGCCTAGGGGAAATCAAGTCCATTCTCAGGCAGGCCCAACACTTACGACTTGACTAGTTAGAGCATGATCAAGTTGAGCACCTCAACACAAAATTGTCTAATAATACATTTCTTAGAATATACCACTGTCATTAAGCAATATGTTACTGTTTTTAAATTACTAAAAGAGATGGAAATTGTCAACCAAGAATCCTATATTCAGCAAAACTATCTTTTAAAAACAAAAATGAAATGTTTTAGGCATACCAAAGCTGAAGAATTTCTCACACTGCAATTTTCCTCCTGTATTTTCATGCAGAAAGAAAATGATACCAGATAGAAATCTGAATCTACACAAAGGAATGAAGTGCACCAAAATAATACTTACATTGACAAATATAAGTCTTATAAGGCTTAGAAGCAAGAGCTAATTGGTAGCCCTCCTTTATTTTATCAGCAAAACTTGGAAATGGATCTTTAGACTTCATGATAATAATGTAGGAAACAGAAAGATAGATGTTTATTCTTATTTCTTCTTATTTGTCATCATAAAATTATAATGAATACCTCTCTGGAAGACTTTAAAGAGTATTGAGAATATCAAATCTACCAAGGTGATAGGAAATGATGGAAGTAACTATAAAAAATACAGCCCTAAACTTCTGAACACTGACAATATCTATAGATTAGAAATATTTGGATATCTTAGCAATGAGCATTTTAAGGACTGACTCAGGTAACTAAAGCTTGATGTATATATAAGAAAATATATAGACATCAATTATTATAGAAAATATTATTAAAGGATATAGCAAACCACCATGGCATGTGTATACCTGTGTAACAATCCTGCACGATCTGCACATTTACCCCAGAACTTAAAGTATAATTTAAAAAAAGAAAATATTATTAAAAAGATACTCCCTTCCAACCCTATTTTCCACAGCTATTCTTCACTCACCCATTGTTCCAGTATACCAAGCTACTTCCCCTAATCTGGCAGTTGGCTTTTTATATAAGCTAATAGTTATGTTTTTCATTAAATCAATATTTAATTTTATATTATGAATATATGGATATTATTCACAGGGAAGCCATTTTGTACATTGCAATTGTATTTCTATTTGTGTGCAGATTTGTTTCCCTAGAGTCAATAATTGTCTCATTTTTTCCTTATCATTCTATGTGTTTATCACCAACTTTCTTTCAAATTCTCAATTTTTCAGACAAACACACTGGGTCATCTATTACTTTCATGTTTTCCTCAATGATCTCCCTTCTGGATCCTTCTAGCCTTCTGCTTAATATGTGTTGGTTGCTTTCCATCTCTCAGCAGAACTGATTTAATGTTGAATCTTCCTTCACAATTTTTCTTGAATTCTCTCTCCCTCATATTTCCTTTTCTTTTTTTTGAAACTCAACTTTAAGTATTTTATTTTTATGTACATTTCATTTTGTCCAGAAATAAAATATCTAAATACAGACAGACTGTAATGTTGTATATGTATAGCTTTCAACAATACTTTATCTGAATAAATGCTTTGTACATTACGTTTGTCTTTTTAATGGATTTCACAGCTACATTGATCAAATGAATTCCTCATATCCTTTTTTCTTAGCCAATAACAAGCAGAGAGACAAGTACAAGTTAATATTAATAAGCAGCTTAAATAACACTTGGTTAAACTATGTACAATACAAACCATTCATACAAATGAAGACTAGGATATTGAATTTGTTACAATATGTGTAGTAAAGATAAGACAGACACTTACAACTTACATGGTGTCTGCCAGGCATTTCCCTTCTTATCTAATAATCAGAACTTAATTTAAGCAGGCTTAGCTGGTCTCAACTTCACAAAAGTCCAATGATTGGTGATGAAAGTTGTAATCCCAATGTCTGCCCACATGTAAATTCCAAATGTTTGCTCATCTTTACTGAGAACAGGCCCCTTTCATAGAAAAAAGAGCCATCTTGGACCACCTTGAATGTGCCTACTGTATGCTGGAAAAAAGTTACTACATTTTGTTGTGTTCATAAAATAAAGAATATCGATTATTTGATTTTGGGGGGTTACTCTTGTTTTATAGAAACGCTACTACCAATGGCTTCCTGTGAAAGAGATCACTGTAATAAGTTTTTTCTTTTTCTCTCATTTTTACTTTAATTCTGGTAAGAATACTTAACACAGGATCTACACTCCTAATTTTTTTTTTTTTTTTTTTTTGCTTTATGTTTTGGGATACATTTGCTCAACGTGCAGGTTTGTTACATAGGTATATATGTGCCATGGTGGTTTGCTGCATGCATCAATCTGTCAGCTAGGTTTTAAGCCCTGCATGTATTAGGTATTTGTCTTAATGCTCTCCTTTCCCTTTCCCCCTATTTCCGACTGGCCCAGGTGTGTGATGTTCCCCTCCCTATGTCCACCTGTTCTCATTACCTCTTAACAAATTTTGAAGTGTACATACAATATAGTGTTGTATACTATGGGCAAATGTTGTACAGCAGATCTCTAGGACCTAGTCATCTGATTCAACTAAACCATTATACTCACTGAATAGTAACTCTCACTTCCCCTCCTTCCAGCCCTTGATGACCACTATTCTACTCTTCTGCTCCTTTGTGTCTGACTCTTTTAGATACTTCATATAAATGGACTAATGCAGTATTAATTCTACTGTGACTAACTTATTTCACTTAGCATACGTTATGTCCTCAAGGATCATGCTGTTGCATATGGCAAGATTTTCTTTTTTAAAGCTGAATAATATTCATGTATATACCACAGAAAAATGCAAATGAAACCAAAATGAGATATCTCACACCTGTTTACAATAGTGTCTTAGTCAGTTCAGGGTTCTGTAACAAAGAATCATAAACTGGGTGACTTATAAACAACAGGAATTTTATCTCACAGTATTAGAGGCTAGTAAATGCAAGATCAAGATGCCAGCATATCCAGTTTCTGGTGAGGACATCCTGGTTCAGAGATGGTCCTCTTATTATATCCTCACATGGCAGAAAGCAGAGATGCCCTGTGTCTCTTCCTCTTTTTATAAGGGTACTAATCCCATTAATGAAGACTCTATCCTTAAGACTTAATCACCTCCCAAAGGCCCCACCTTCTAACACTACCACATAAGGATTTAGGCTTCAACTATTGAAGCCTAAATTTTAGGGGTCAGGAGACACAAATAACCATATATATTATATATATATATTCCATTAGTTCTGTCCCTCTAGAGAACCCTGTTTAATACAGATCTGATTTTCTGATTTTCTTTTTATCATCTTCTTCCTCCTATTTCTCCTCTGTCTTCAAGTTTTTACGATCTTCTCTAAGTTCCCAGTGCTGAAATTTCACACACGACCTTAGTACGTGTCCCCTTTAATCTACACTCTGAGCCCTTTTAATTCAGCAACTCCTATCCATGGTTGGTATTATTTCTTAGATAATTTCCTCCCTTCTGTTTTTTTCTGTTCATTCTTTTTGAAAGTCCTATCAGTTTCTGGCCTGAGCATCTCATTCTCTTTTCTCTCATCTTTTTCAACCATTTAGTTTATTTCTTCAACTTTATTTTCCACCCATTATATTGGCTACTTTATTCTGATTTTTAACTTGAAAAAGTTCTTTCTGTTCTCTGAATGTTTCTTTTTTTAAGCATAATTGTGTTTTCCCTTCATACTATCTTTTCATGTTCTGAGGATAGTAATTATTTAGGGGAGTTTGGTTTTGTTTTGTTCTCAGTTTGTTTCTGTTCCCTGAATTGTCCTTTCTCTGAGTTTGTGGGTGTTTTGTTGTTATATTAATTAAGGTTTCTATTTTCACCGTGGAGGCATTCCTCACATGCTGTTGATCCTTGACTATCCGTTCCTATGTAAAAGTGAATCACTAAAACATTATTTAGAAGCATTTTTTGCATGAAAATCTTCTCGACTAGGCTGGGTGTGGTGGCTCACTCACGCTTATAATCCCAGCACTTTGGGAGGCCAAGGTGGGTGGATCACCTGAGGTTAGGAATTCAAGACCAGCCTGGCCAACATGGTAAAACCCCGTCTCTACTGAAAATGCAAAAATAAACCAGTCATGGTGGTGGGCTCCTGTAATCCCAGATACTCAAGAGGCTGAGACAGGAGAATCACTTGAACCCAGGAGGCAGAGGTTGCAGTGAGCCAAGATCACACCATTGCATTCCAGCCTGGGCAAAAGAGTGCAACTCTGTCTCAAAAAAAAAAAAGAAAGAAAGAAAAAGAAAAGTTTTCTCAATTAGTGAGCTTCCTTCTAGGTGGAGACCTGATTGTTTCCTTGGGAAACTTTAATGTATTTTTAGATGTTTTTTGGCAAGTTTCCAGAGGAACAAAGCATCCAATCTCCTTCCAGGGGGGTATAACTCTGGCTGTTCACATTCCAAGAGCTGCTTTAGGAAAGGTGCTGGAGTATCAGTGGTCAGTATGTAAATTTCACTTACCCCTCTTGTTTCCTGATATTCCTTCCTCTGCTATTCCTAATGTGCTTGAATCCAGGACCTTTTTCTTTCAGTCCCTTCTGAGAATAAACTTGTTGTGGTCCAGAAGCGAGGCCAGGCTGCCCAGATTGGTGAGGAAGATTCAGGACTCTGTGTCTAGGCTGCTGCCTTCAACCTGGGGTTCTTTCCAAGGCTGTGCAGCTCACTTCTTACTGTCCTTCCTGCCTACAGCCATTGAGTTTTCAACTCCAAAATGCAAAGCCATTTGCCACGCTGGTTCATTCACTTTCCTGTTTCCAAATTTTGCTTTTATCTCTCCTTTTCTATTCTAGGTTTGTCCTTTTTTATTAGTTTAGTAGAATTTCAGGAAAAAAAAAATCATGCTTAACCAGAACATCCTAGATAATTGTAGGCTAGAAATTTTCTTCTATTTGTTGTTACAGCAGCTCCCAAAATCTGAAGAATTTAGAAGCATAAAAAAACATTATTATTCTTCTTTGGATTTTTTTTCTGTTTACTGGTCTAAAAATTTCAGGGATTCTGGACTTTTCATAACTACTAATATGAAAAAGACAAAATTGAAAGAACTCTTACTTCCAAAACTAAAATGGTAACACCTCCTCTCCTATGTATACACCATGTGACAGGCCCACAGCATATTCATGCCAGCATGTCCATTCCCTAGCTTTACCTTCTTTGAAATGGTCAGAGTGAGAGTAAGCAAATTTCCGCAGGCAGTGATTTCGTATGCACCTGATGTATTGGACCTACCTGGCTCTACACCTGCTGAGTCCTCTTCCTCCTTTGCCTATAGCAATTTTGCCTCCTCTTTAAGACCAGTCTCTGATCAAGAAAGATTTAACAAACCCCAGCTCAGCATCAATCCAGTCTTCCTGCAACTTATCTAGCCCTTCCCCTGCCCCAGATGGTGGGAAAACATATCCTGCCCAGGCTCTTTCTTATATGTAGGGCTGGTAACTGATCCTAAGCCTTCACCTGGTAACCTGCCTCATATCGCAGCCTCTGGCAAACCAGATAAAGACAACATTTCCTCAGAGGCCGCAGCACAGCTTCTCCCCAGTGCCTGCTCAGTGACTCACTGCTCAGCGTCCACATCTTACTTTCTCCTGGGGGCACCTCCTTGGGGGTTAACCTGTCCATGTATCAGGAATTTGTCCACTCTAAAACATCCCAGCTCAACTTAATAAGGCATGTTATTTCATCTTGAGAAATATATTCCTCGACATCAACTGCTTACGCTTTTGTTTGAACAAATTCATCTCATCTTTTCCTGAGGGTAGTGTTTGATAAAGGAAAGAAGAGACAGTTAAAGGAACTTGAGAGTCAAAAGAATGGAAAAGAGAAGTTAAAAGACTCCCCCTTCACGTCAGTGTTTTAAGACCAGCCCTGCCCACCCCTCCTCCTTCGCACACTGCCTTCCTTTGATGTATGGACCCAACGCTAACTTTGCCTGTTTCCTGGGTTTGCCCTTCTGTATTTGATAATCTCTTAGCTTGTAATTTACTCCTCTTTCTACATAGATAGCTCAATTTTAGAGTTTAATACCCTTGAAAGCTGGGATGCTCGGTTTACTCGCTCTTTATAGTTCCTGCCTGGGAATTGTCAATCCATTTCTCTAACCCATTGGTTCAGAGGTCACTCTGTCAAAAATTCTGTGAGAAAAAAACTTTTTTTTTTTTTTTTTGAGACGGAGTCTCACTCTCACCCAGGGGGAGTGTAACGGTGTGGTCTCAGCTCACTGCAATCTCCTACCCCCAGATTCAAGCAATTTGCCTGCCTCAACCTCCTGAGTAGCTGGAACTACAGGCGTGTGCCACCAAGCCCAGCTAATTTTTATATTTTTAGTAGAGACGGGGTGTCACTATGTTGGCCAGGCTGGTCTCGAACTCCTGACCTTGTGATCCTCCCACCTCAGCCTTCCAAAGTGCTGGGATTACAGGCATGAGCCACCACACCTGGCAAGAAAACAACTTCTAAGAGTAAGTCTTGAAAACAAAAACAAGAAACAAAAAGCAACCTGCTGTATCCCAATCTTTCTTCTCTGGAAAGGCAGCAGGGAGGCTGCACTCTTCCCTTACGTCCTCTCTGTCACCGAGGCTGTAGTGCAGTGGCAAAATCTCAACTCACTGCAGCCTGGACCTCCCAGGTTCAAGCAATTCTCCTGCCTTCGCCTCCCAAGTAGCTGGGATTACAGGCCCACACCACCATGTCCAGCTGATTTTTGTATTTTTAATAGAGACAGGGTTTCACCATGTTGGACAGGCTGGTCTTGAACTCCTGGCCTCAAGTGATCTGTCCACTCCTGCCTCCCAAAGGGCTGGGATTACAGGTGTGAGCCATAACACCCCACCTATTTCATTTGTTAAATTGGCATAATAATGTCTAACTCACAAGGAACTGTGAGGAGTAGAAAAGAAAATCACCCAGCACTTGCGCGGCACATATTTCATGAGTAGTAAGTGTCGATTCACTGCCCCAATTACCCTTTGCCAGGGAGTAGGAAGGGAGCAGTTGGAAAAGCCCCCAAAGGCAGCCTCCAGAAGGTTGAGAGAAGCACCAGGGGAGGGCACCCAGAGCTGTGCAGGAGAAAGATTGTTTATTCCAGACAAGATCCACTCATCCATTTCCATCAGCCCAAATTCCAAAGCCTGTAAAAGCATTAGGGGACCATCCGCCTGGAGCCACACTGAAGCTTCCTGACCTAAACAAGAAGGCGCTCTGCTGCGGCAGGACCGTCGGTACCCAGTGGCCATATTTCAGCAGGCCTCCCGACCTCTGAGTAAATAAATGTGTGGAACAGATACAAGAAACATTTTCTCTTGTCCTGAAATCAGATCTGCAGATTCCTCCTCCCCTCTGCGCTTGGCAGACTGTAATTACAGGATATGTTAAATTTTCTTTATAGCTAGTCCTGATGGTTGTTAAGTGA